>NC_142523.1:3640905-3940905 GCF_964205215.1 Stylophora pistillata
ATTAGAATAAAACTTTTCAACATCTCCTTTCTTAGTGATTCATAGATTGTTTTGAGATAAAAGAATTCATCAGATCTTTCCTCTAATTCAAATATCAATACAGTCAGCTCATTCTTAATGCTTAAATTGAACACCTTCCTTTCTTTAATACTCTGTACAGCCCTGTTCACCATCTCGGCGAGAAGGCTGGTTGTGAACAGTGTAGCGGACTCACTTTCGGTGTTCCCACGTTTTGCGGTCCTGTGTCTATCATATCCAGCTTTGGTTTTGTAGCTTTTCCCACATTCACAAACGATATGATAATTCTGGGCCTAAGAAGGGGGATAATAATGAATACACTGAATACATACCATGTAATAATGTAGAAAGTTCGGAGTTAGCAAAGTCTAGGCAAGAAATTGTTGTAGCAAAGGGTGGATTATAGGGAAACATCGTTCATGGTTTTGAGATCTTTATGGTCATTTTTCTTTGTTTTTGAATCCAATTTACTTTTTAAATAATTGATAAATGTACTGAGATCAAAATTCTGCAAAAAGCCTACACATTTCATGCTATTTTTACTGGCTGTATAAATGCAAAATACAAGAAAGTCGTGACTGTTTAAAGAAACATTTTGAACACTTTCGAGTGTATTTGTCGATAATTCGAGTCAAAAATAAAATCTTCAACACTTGCTAGGTTCACTGCTTCCGTGAAGTCATCTTGTATTCTCTCATCTTCTTCTAAAACATCCAAAATAGCTTCTAAATCATCACCAAACATGAACAGCCCGTCTGTCTCGTCCGCCATATTGCTTTATGATGTGCAGGGTCACGATCACGTGATGGACCCGTTCAACCTCAAAAGCGAAACAATAGACCGACCTTCTGAAGTTTGCCGGGTTTCATAACCAGTTCCCCTCTACTAACTATGTGCTGACTTATGCATATTTTTGTTGCTCCACTGAGAATTTGATTTCCAAACGAAATGATCGAAACATACTTACCCAAATCTTCATGATCAAGTCAATATCATTTTCAATTCACACACGGAAGCGTTTCGATCTTTGAAATAGAGAATAAAAAAACTTGAGGAATGACTTTACGTCTCATTTGGAATCTCCGGTCGTTTGTCCAGGCCACAAGTTGCTTAATTAATTTGCATATTTATTTGTGAATGAAACCTCTCGCACGTGCGAGAACTGCCGCGTTTGACAGCCGCGTGTTATTCATTATTCATTATTCAAAATTCAAGCCAATCGGAGTGCGTGTTATAATTGTTTAGCACAGAGCGTAAACTCTCTTCTTATATCAATATCTTCTCTCTTCTTGTATGATCAAGAGGGAGAGCCCAGGATTATCTTAGATTTGTCGAAACCGAATCAATAATGAGTTTCCCAATTTCTTGCAGCGCACAAGAAAGTGAAGAGCTAAACTCAGATCAGACGGGAAGTCTCAATGCAAGGTAAAGAAAACTCTTTATTCTGCCCTTTTGAGTCAGTACACTATTTCCTGACGACTTTGAAGCAGCTTTTAAGCCTTTAAAATGAATATTGAGATTAACAACGTTGAAAAGTTTATATGCGAGAACAGCTTGGACCCGACCATAGCCCATCATAGTTATTCGTGGTGGACCATGGCTTTCACTAAGGAATATAGGAATTGTAAAATGAACTTATTACAGATAAAAATGTAATAAAAATGGAAGTAACTTTTCTTTTAACAAAATAGGAGACGATCTAACACGTATCACTTATTTGCACGAACAAATCACTTAGCCTTGTAACACTGGTTTATGCAAAAGACAGGGGGCAGGCTCAAAAGAGTACATTCGAAAGTTTAATGATTTACCGAGTTGATACTTGAAACTCTTTGGCCGAAATAGACCCAGGTGACAATGGACATTTTTGAAAGAGTCATGCGGCCACAGCAACACCATTCCTGCCAGTCAGCGAGCACCACCTCTTACTCATGTACGCATTTATACGTTAATAGGAAAATTTAGCAATCTTAAAGAAATCCTTAAGACCCAGTAAAGGCCAAACACAAGGGATCCCTATTACCCTTCTTTTACGTGTATAAAGTGAAAGCCTTGGAATAAGGTTGTGCCATATTAGTGACTCGAGTTCTGTAAATTTTAGAATAATGTCAGTATAGAGATATAACATACAGTAATGCTGAGTTACAAGGTCTTTATTACATTATTCATTTAACATCTATTTACTTTCTTTAAAGAACTAATGATTCAAGAAGTTCTGCAAGTGATGCCAAAACGTCACATTCTGAAGTAAGTTCAGACAACACAAATGTCCAGTTCCATTATTTGTGGTAGTCTGAAAAGACACTGTGACACTGTCTGTGAAGATTTGTACTTATTCAGTTTGCTGAAGAAACCCGAGTAAAGCGAACAAGAAAAAACAAAAGCAAACTTTGTGTTTATTCTCCATGCACTTTTTCCGTAAGAGCTGTTTAGAAAGAAGGAGGATTTATTTTAATTGTGGATTCGGAAACATTCTAAAGAAAATTTTTTTTTCTCTCTCTAGTTTTCAGATGTCAGTCAAGGCCATGCCACGAGCCAGATTTGTGGACGTAGCAACCCAACTGAGCCGTCTACGGAGAATGTGGCTTTCGAAGAAGGTTCAATTACCACCAACGAGGAGCCCGAGCGGACTGCCGGTCGTAGGAGGAATGATTTAGAACAACCTGGAGCTTACCAGTTAGTAGATGGTCGACGACATACTTCAGAAAGTTGGGAAATGTCTACCCCCATCCATGGAAATGAACTGGCCGGCACTATAGCAGTTGATGGACAGTTTGGTGATGGATCTTGCCCTGTCCAGGAGGAAGATCCCATCGCAGGTACGACGGCGAGTGCACATGCGCGACAGTCATTTCAAATGGATAATGATGATGCTTCCTCGGGTCATTCTATCTGTAATGGAGGAGATGGAAATGCTCTCCTTCAAGAGGACCAAGTTGAACAGGATGACAGGATGGAGAGACCGGAACATCAGCCATTTCTCCAGCAGGAAGGTGGTACACAGGTCAATGGGTTATGTGTACCTATTCAGGAGACGGAACTGTGCAGATCGCGTGAGTCAGGTACATGCCAAACACGCGATCAGGGTTGTGCCTCGAGTCATTACTTGCAGGAGACGGAACAGCCAGCTGCAAGACAGCCAGGTGAACCTTCCGCCTTGCTATATTCTCAACAGCCTCGCGATGATGGCTCCGTTAATGTAGTGAGCTCTTTGGGTCAGATCGAACAGCCCATTGAGCATGCCTGTGAACGTCAGGAAATAGGAACATGGATAGGACAAATTGATAGGCAAGTATTACATCAGTTGGATCACTACCATCAAAGGCCGTTAAGCTGAGGGGAGTGCTTTCTAGACTGGAACCATATCCGTGATTTGCGCTTCAGTTTGATGCCTTAATTATGATCTTGGAGTAAAATTAATCGACACAAATTTAAATTCCCCTTAACATACCTTCGTTTTGAAATCGCAGAAGTAACCTGGGTTTTTATTTTTTCAACTGCCAAAATTTTCTTGAAAAAGAAAAAAACAAGAAAGGTGCTATTGGTAAATAACTTGCAGTGTAGTAAAACCTGAAATTGGATGGTTTTTGTTGTTGTGAGGTTCATTGAAAATTTTCGGAAAAACGATGGGTTCATTGAAAGAATTATCGGATAGGTACGAGCAAATACGATTGCAAGGATCAGCAGACATTTCAATAATAAATACGAAAAAGGCAAAAATCCTCTGTCATTCGCGCTAAAACCTTATTTTGACGCAAATGATTAGCTTATCCCTGGCTGTTAAACCTATCTGCATTTGAGCAAAAAACCCACCGGGATGTTTTTGGTTTTATTGAATATCCCTGGATAGTCCGGTTGACAAAGCCAGCCGTTAAAACAAGGAAAGGCTGTCTTAATTATTTATATTTATGGTATCAAAGTCATTATCCTAAAATGATTTTAGTCATTAGTTTTTATGTCACGAATAAAAAGGAAATGGGATCTGTTTCGTTTACCCTACAGTCTATCGGGGTTTGTTTACAGGTCTGCTTCACAAAAAGCCGCAAGGAACAAACAAAATCCTCGGGAAACTTATTTCATAGTGAAGTATACGGAGGTTGGACAGCTTTGCCAGGTTGGCTATCTTTTTCTTTCTAGTATGTCATTGCAGTTTTTATAATTTATCTTGGGCACGAGGATGCAACACTTTTTAAAGTAACATTTCTTGCCAGTTTTGTTTATTTCGTCTCATTCCTACTTGATTTTAATATTGTTAGGCCGGTGACAACGGATTTGTACCAGCTGTTTTCAGTTCCGCCATTGACTCCGATAGCTTCGAATATAAGTTTGGGGTAAGGATGTATCCCAATGGAGTTGGTGACGGAAGAGGCAGGTATGTCGCCATCTTTGTTCACGTCATGAAGGGTGAACACGATGACTTCTTATCCTGGCCTTACTCTGGAAGAATCACTTTGTCAGTTTTGGATAGAAGTGGACACAGGCACAACGACATCAGCCACACTTTGCAAGCTACACCAACCTTAGCTGCATTTCAAAGGCCTCGGGAAGCCATTTGCCCTATGGGATATGGCTTTATTTGCTTCGCAAGGATCGAGCTATTCTTTGGTCCTCAATTTGTCAAAAACGATGAACTGTTTTTGAAAATTGAGTTTTCTACCAAATGAAGAAACCAAAGCGAAAGTTTTAATGTCCATAGCGTTTCTAAGAATGTTCAAGAGTAAAGAAGAAAACTTAGGAACATAAGAAAGAAAAGTAGGTACAGGCTTCCTGCAGAATATAGGCCAAATTTTGCTAGAAACAGGTCTTACTATGACTATGTTTTTAAATTCATATTTTTCCAAAACAAATGATAACGAAATTGTTACCTATATTTTGGAAGGGGTTTTTCTGAATAGCCAAAGCAGTTTTCTATCATAGCATGCCTCCAAGGCAACTAATTTAGACATAAAACATGTAAAATTGAGTAATGGTTGTAACAGAATAGAAAATCCGACAAAACTAATACTCTTGATATTCAGACTGGTATCCATAAGAAAAGTCATGCCAACTTTGAGTGATTGAACGCATATTGTCTGCCTATGCCTAGCAGTGCAGACGCGGAAACTCGGCTAAGACAGTTTAAGACAGTGTAAGAGAAAAAGAAGCGAACAACGATTGTAAGCGAACGTGCGTTAAGATTGTGAGCGAACAGAAGGAAATAAAGAACGTTATACAGTCCTCAGATTGTGAGTGGAAATAATTCGAACAATGGTCTCATTCTCATCTTTACCGATTAATGGCAATCTGAAGCCAAATTGCTTAGATTAAACACAAAAATCAATCAACGTTCTCAGCGAGTTATAAGAGGGTCTGAATGGGGTTTAGTGTTAAGTGTTATTTGCCCATATTTTATAGTGTTTACTGTTAAATTAGCCATTTTTTTAATGTTTACTGTTCTTGAAAAAAATACTGTTTAGTGTTTGAAAGGGGATCCCAAAGTTCTTTTAGCATTTTAAAATTTCATCTACTCTTTTAAATTCTGCAAGAAAATTTAGAAAATCCCTCGCAAACAGTGAGCCAAAGCTGAAATGCTCTTGTCTTCATTCTGGGGAGTACTGGGACGAATCAATGTTTACGAATGTAAATGCTTATATTAAAAGCACAGTCGCTGAAGTAAGGCAGCACTATAAAATGGAAGAAATGGCAGCAACAAATGGCCCTGAAGGAACTATTTCCAGCAAAACACAGGAGTCAATAGAGACTACGGTCGGTTGGGACGGTTGGAAGCGTACACCGGGGGCCTGGGACCAGGACGGTGAAAGGGCGCGAAAAATTTCACCTTAAGCTCGGGCAACAAGACAGAGGACGGTGAAGCCAAGATGCGAGACTCACTCGTAATTTCTTTCGCAGAGGGCGCAATTAGTGAAGGAGAGTTTTTCTTTCTATACGAAGAAAACGAATCAGTGAATCTTCTTTTATCCGTATTGGGAATTTGAGCCATTTTGGTTAGAATTTACTGCCATTTATGAAAGGATCAACAAGCTGAAAGAAAAGCGAACAGAACTTTCAAAACACTGTACCAGAATGATTTTTCCACACAAAAAAAGAATTTCATGTGAACGAAATTAGTCCCAACAGTAGGAAAATTTATCATTTACCATAAAATTGCGTGCAAATTGGCTGTATAGAGCGAAAAAATCGAATCAACAAGCTGAAAGAAAACCAAACAGAACTTTCAAGACACGGCACTACACCACTGTACCAGAATGTTTTTTCCACACAAAAAAAGCAATTCACCTGAAGGAAGTAAGTCCAACAGGAAGAAAATCTATGGCTAAGCAAGTGCGAATAAAACAGCCTACAAAATTGACTACAAACAGCGGAAAATGAGATTTTAGTGAGAATGATCCGACTTACCGTCTTCACCACAACGAGAAATCGCGGGAAAACAGACCTTCTTAGAGGCAAGACGGTGGCATGTCATTGATATTTTTGTTGCGTGACACATTCCCAATCGTCGAAGCCAACCGTAGTTTACAATCTTAAAGTCCCTATTGGTGCTTCTCGAACGAGGTATGGAACAGCCACGAGATAACGTTAAGAATGTAAACGAGGAATATCTTGGTGACATTGACCTGCGTACGCTACTAACAACTCAGGTGGAGAACCTCGATGCAGTCTCCCACTTCAAAAACGAGACTTTTCAATTTTCTTCAGTATACTCAGGACTTTGGAACAATTTCAAAGCAATCTTTAAAGAGAACAAAGAAGTGGGGTGCGAAGTACTTCACGCATGAGAAGTCTTATTATCCGGTGCCTAAATCCAGTGTGGAGTTACGGGATGTAGATTTGATGAAACCTTCTCCAGCTGGTAACGTTGATCTCAATATTGAGGCCGCCATGAAGGAATTAGTTGACAGGTATCGACCTGTCAGACAAAAGACGGTAAGAAGCGAAACAACAGAGGACAAAGCGGGAGCCCTGCCGCCAGCTGTATATTCCAGTGCGCCATCGTGTACTAGAGTAACATTCCGAGAGGATGTTCAAGACAATCCAGAGACAGGCAATGAAGAACGAGTTGACCAGGATACAAATATTCCACGAGCTATAGGCGGAGTACCAAGAATCACCTTTGTTGACGAAAGCATGCTCGGAGTTGTCGCGGTTGGTGACGTGACAGACCTCCCCGAGCAAGAGGATGAATTCGACACCGACTCGGAGAGCGATGCGGAAAATGATACAGACACAACGTTTAGCATATTTGGTCGCGCCATCCGCGCTCATTTCCGCCTTGATCTCTAGAAACATCTGGGACTATCAGGACAATCAGGACTATTCAAGTATGGAATATGATTAAATGTTTTTGGCCAGGATGGAGTGAAATGTCTGTCATTTTTGTTGACCATTATACATTGTGAGTACTGAAGCCGATCTTATTGGTAAAAGAAATATTCTGTTATTACATTCATTACTAGTCAAATTTAAACATTCATTTTATGTTAACTTATCTCCTTTTGTTTACAGTGCAGATACCCCGAATGGGACCATCTCACAAAGCTAACCAATCATATTGACATATTCATACAACGGATGACAATCCGCAAATTTGCTTAATTTAACTGTTTGTTTCGATGTTCTATCCCATTGGCTGTTTGAATATCGTAATCAGATTTGTTACTGATATATTCTCTCTGAGTGGTCACGGTTAGTGTATCCTCGCTGTAAAAGCGGTTTAAGAAGAGAACTGTTATGGGTTATACAAGACAAATCTCCGGTAGTCTTCAAATATCGCCGGTCATAAGTCTGTGGATATCTTTGGCAGTCTCAGTGGACATCTTCGGCGGTTTTTGGACATCTTCGGCAGTGTTCGCCCCATAAAGGGTCTCAAACACTGTCACTTAAAATGCATAAAACATTTGTACCCCTCGAGTGCGTTTGAGCGCCTTTGGTCCGAGCTATTGAAGAAGGATCAAAGTGGCCACACAAATGTTTGAAAGGCTTCAAACTACGACGTACAACGAATTTGACCTTGTCGAAAACGGTCTACATGCTAAAAAACAATGCTTGCGTTTGTCCTTGAGAACGATAGAATACGACAAATACGTACGAAAAATACTTGTACAAATTCAGAATATATCAAATTATATTTACCTATAGTGAAAGGAAAAAGAAACGGCCTAGCTTTAACGGAATGTTCAGTCAAAATCTGCCCATTTCTGCCGCTTTTATCGCCATATTGAAAATAACGCTACCACAATGCAGTGCAATCGGAGTGTGCACACCGCCCGGTTAGCTTGTTGTTTGATCAGACTGCTTCACAGCTTACAAAACGTATACCACTTGACTGCATTAACACGTGCTTATCGTTTCGTATCGGCCGTGCGTGATATCAGCGATAGAGGGTGCTTTTTGCTCTTTAATTGAAAGGGGGTTTCCCTTTACACTGTCATCTAATAGTTATCTAATTGGCCAGGTCACCTTGGAACATCAAGTATAAAACTGAAGCGGAGCGACTGCCGAAGATTAGATTACTATATTCCTCAGATTCAGTCATTGCTCCAAAAACTGCATCCCTTTCGTAAACATTACGAAAAACTCAAACCTTCCGCTCGAGGCGATTAATTTTCGTACTCACAGAACAGATGAATTTTCGAGAAGAGGGAAATGAGAGCAGCGGCGTTCATGCCTATGACACACTTTTGGAAACCGAACGAAGCAAGATCGTTGTGAAATACAAATGTCCTATATGCTGCTACGTTATGACTTTTAGAGTAACACTGTGAGCTGAACATGGCCAATTACTTTGTCTAAAATGTGTGACACGGCCTACAAGGTAAAGCCAAATATTTTACAGGATTATTTTGTTCAATTTTTTAAGGTTGTTTGTTTCCATGATTCTTGTTAAGCGCACACGACGAGCTACAAGGGAGGCTTGTTTTGTATGTTTTTAACTCCTTAGAGTTAAAATTTGCAACACCCTTAGGTCTCAGAAGTTAGCTTTCTTTTATCTTATTTGACGAGAATTTTATTCGCACAATTGCTGTTTTTGATTTGAAATCTTCGTTTTGTCACTATATTGCTATTTCATGTCTCTAACTATGCAAGCTGTTAACTAGTTATGCTAACAGTAAAACTAGAAAGTTTTGTGTGAATCTTAGAAAAGAATACGGATTTAGAAGGGGAAGGTAGTGGTCAAAAGCCTTGCGGGGCTGAATTTGGGATTAGAACACAAAGTGCAGGTAACAGTTTTTAAATTATCAGGTTAGTGAAAAATGTTTTGGGCTCAGCAAGACCAGTGCCATCTGGTCACTTGCCCCAGGGTGCTGGAGGGCAATGAGAATGCTTCTCACTTGACTTGTGCTAACCCTAACCCTAAACCCAACTGCAAACCCTAACCCTAACCTGTAACCCTAACATCAAAATACTGCCAAAAGGTCTATGGAACTGAAGTGATTTCTGCAACCCCAACCCTAACCATAGGTTTAAGTCGAGACTCGCCATAGCTGTCTCCTGAGGGTGTCAAATACCTTAGTCAGGTGATTATAATTTTTTTCTTAACGCTTCAAAACAAACCTCGCAATGTGATACTTCCCACCGAAACGACATTTTTGACTGACTTGTATTGGATTACATTGGTGTGGAGTAGTGCTAGTTTGCCATTATATTGCCCTTTGTCGCACACGGTCGGTTAACCCATCTCAGACTCTCTGAGTGACCAATGACTGGAGCTATTATCAAAGTTCACTCTTCATTCTCCCATGGTGTTAATATTTTAAAAAAAGAAAAATCATTTTAGCCGAAAAGCGTGCCGTGTCCGTTTCAGAGGGCCACTAAGGAACTGTTAATATGCTTAATATGTGCATGATTTCTGGTATTTAAACCAAGGATCCAGTTTCGTGCATATTCAAGGTTTAATAATCTAAGGAATGAATTCCGAAAATGAATTCCGAAATAGATCAGCTGAATTAGAGGTTTAGAGACCCGTTATCGATCGCAGGCACTGTGCCCTGCTGTATATCAAAGTGTTCAGTTCGTCGAAGTTCCGCAAATGTCTGAGAATCCATTTGTTACGAGTCTGTTTTGTTCCACTGAAAAGATGAATTTGTTCCTCTAAATCATTCTGTCGCTTGTTCAATCGCAAACACAAGCAGGCTATTTACTAAACAGTATCACATTGGCAGCGCATGGGAGTTTTTCTCGCTCGATTTCAAAGTTCTGTTAAAATCATTTGCTCATGGTTATCCATTACAAAGTTATATAGTCAGATTAGAATGTAAAATTAGTCCAGTTTGGTAGGGTGAATGTAGAATTTATACGAAGAGACAGAACATTTTTTGATCACCTGGCCAAAAATTAAACAGTTATTTGAAAAGTTATATATACAAGGCTTATTTACTTAGGATACTTTAAATGTTGCTTCAGCGATGGCTTATCAAGCCCCCTTCTCCGACGATCGGATGGCGGTACACTTTTGTCTAAATATTATAATTTTCATTTAGTCTGGGGGCGTCCAAGGAACGTGCATGGTTGCAAGTAGCTTCCTATGTAAATTTTGATTGGCTCACATCACTTGATATAGAGGTGTGTAGGGAGGTGTGTCGAATAGTTGGCCTATAGCTGGAACTGTCACGAAAGTGTCCAAGGTTAATTCAGTTTCACTTCACTTACAGGGTGCCCTTTCTATATGGAAACGAATAATTACTCTAATGATACTAGCGTTTCAATTCAAGTCCACAAATTTCAAAAGCCACCCAGGGGTAAGGCCGTTTCAAATTACGCATCAAGTCCGAATTCTAAACCGATAATTACGATAAGTGCATAGGCAAGAAAGTATTCCGTGCCTAGACTTATAAATTCATTTACTCAAGGAAAAGAATTCAACCAACAGTTTCAAGATAGGGTGCTTCAATTAATGATATGAGGTTTGTTTTACGACGTGCGTGCTTGCAATTGCTGACTAAAGATTGAGATGAGTCCTGCCGACCATTTCCATTTGTTCTGTGAAATTTTCTAGCCATGGAAAAACATTTTAATGATGACATTGTAATTTGAAAACACGAGAATTGTCTTTTCCAGTGAGTTTAAAGCTGGAAGTTGTTTCATTGACAAGCCATTACCTCTAGGCAGTCGGAAAGTGTTGTGACTGGGCATGTTATTGTCATCAAACGAAAGTCACTCAGAATTTGTAGAATTGCACGGAATTGAGTCAACCATCGCCCCTTCTAAACAGCAAGTTACAAAATCCGCCGAGCAATTTTTGTATCATGACAAATAAAACTAAAATTCGTGCACTTACTTTAAACATGTTCCCCAGTCCGAGTCAACGTATTGAACTGATGTTAAACCTGAAGGCTGAATAAAGATCAACCCAGAAGACAACTCTGTGAACATCTCGATAACGTTGCTACTTGAGCGCCGCAGCAAAGAGCGAAGAGTTTTGAAGTCATGTTATCGTCGACTACGAACCGACTGTTGTGACCCACAGAGGGTCAATGTGTCAACGTCTTTGCCATATTCAATTGCATTTAGGAAACTAAGGCCCTCGATAGAATCGAACATGATACATTCTCAGCAGTTCAGACTTGACGATTGTGGAATAATTAATTCGCAGTTTAGTGCATCTTGCGGTAAATATTTGAACTCTTCGATACTTCTCTGACGTTATCGAAGACAGCTTAAATTTACATCACTCCAAATTCTTACTCAAGTATTAAAACCAGCCGAGTTGAATCGATGAACTGGGGAATCATTACAAGCTAGTTTCTGTTGACATATCATTGAAATGATGTTTAGATACTGCTGTTGCTTAGCGTGCCTTAGCTACTGCTTCCATATTTGGAATTGCATGCATACATTTCTAAGAATAAATCTTCAGAAATGCTTGGCTCCGCGAAAGATATTATGCACAGAGAATATTATTACGGCTTTACAAACGTAATGCAAGTTTTAGCTTCAGTTTCAATAGTCGTTAAGGACTTTAAGAAAACCACGACGAGAACGGCAGCAAAAACCGGCCAAGCGAAACTAAAGATTTGTTGCCGAGCAAAACAATAGCACATGACGTGCAGTTTGAAACTTTGTACTTTTTGGCCGTTCCATACAGAACGAAAATGTGAAATCACCAACTCATACCTCACCCTATTTGCAGCAAAACCTCGACATCACATTCACATGTTATGCAACGTTTTTTGGTCACGACACCGTAGCGGACATCTAGGTTAATTCTTCGATGACTTCAACCGTTACGGTTGGCGTCATGGGAGAATTTTTTTAAAATTTCAAAGCCTTATATTCTGTGGAACATTCTGGCAAATTCCATAAAAATCCAACAAATCCAACTAACTCGTTCAACTCCTCAACTTCCATGAGTGATCAAGACAGAATCTCTCCTTAAAATTTCAATACAATGTCAGCAGACAAGTGATGAGAATAATAAAATGTCAATAAATTGATTCAATACCAAATTCTCCAAACCGATACAATAAAATAATTTGGTTTTATCAACTGATTTGATAATGGTCATGTAATTGATAATGGTTATGTATTGGTTATATAATTGTTAACGGTTGGCCGCCGGTAAGAGTTTAAAAGCAGATGTTTCGGGCGTTAGCCTTTCGTCAGAATGAATATCTAAAAACTTGTTTTGCAGACTATAACGAGAATTACTAATGAGATCTGCGAGTGAAAGGGTTGAGTGGAGGTAAGTCACGTAAAAACAAATCAAGTTTTCGGCCTCCAAAGGAGTTTACAGTTTCGCCAGTTCGCATCTCTGTCATTTCCGCTTTCAAGAAATTCGAAAGACTTGCACTCGTGACGTCATAACGTCACATGACCTTATTGGTGGAAGTTGTCATTGGCCAAAAATTGGCCAAAAATTTTGTATTTTAAATTCGAGCGCCTGATTGACACACTTTTCTTCGGTCGCGATCATTCCTACAACAACTCAGTGTATTCCATTCGTAAACATAAAAAAAAAAACTCAAACCTTACACTCAAGTCGATTCATTTTCGCACAAAAGAGATGAATTTTCGAAGAGCGGGAAATGAGAGCAGCAGTGTTCATGCATATGATCTACTTTTGGAAACCGAACGAAGCAAGATCGTCGTAAAATACAAATGTCCCCTTTGCCGCCACGTTAGAGAGGTTAGAGAGGTACTACACACAGGCCATGGCCAATTACTTTGTTCCAATTGCTTGGCACGGGCTGAAAGGTAAAGATTGATTTTGTTAAATTTTATAAGGTTGTTTTGCGAGGCGCACGCGAAGAGTGACGAGTAACGAGGCAACGAGTAACGAGTGTCGAAACGTTAGGTCTATGAATTGTAACTTCTCGGCTACATTTATCTAGTCTTAAAACCACATCTAGAGTAGCATCAAACCATGTCTGGCACGTATTGGTTCACAGAATTTTACCGATGTGTTAAAATTTGTGTGAACTCTTTGTAGCCATAATCCATTTGCGTCGCACTTTAAAGAATTGTTTGAACTGTCTGAAGAATTTCGCTCTCAGTGATTGACTGCGCTATGCCATTGCTTAGTTTTATGACTTGCCTATCGAGGCACTTCCACAATAGCCTCGAACCACCTTTGTAAATAAAAGATATTATGCACAGAGAATGTTATTACGGCTTTACAAACGTAATGCAAGTTTTAGCTTCAGTTTCAATAGTCGTTAAGGACTTTAAGAAAACCACGACGAGAACTGCAGCAAAAACCGGCCAAGCGAAACTAAAGATTTGTTGCCGAGCAAAACAATAGCACATGACGTGCAGTTTGAAACTTTGGTTCGCAGAATTTTACCGATGTGTTAAAATTTGTGTGAACTCTTTGTAGCCATAATCCATTTGCGTCGCACTTTAAAGAATTGTTTGAACTGTCTGAAGAATTTCGCTCTCAGTGATTGACTGCGCTATGCCATTGCTTAGTTTTATGACTTGCCTATCGAGGCACTTCCACAATAGCCTCGAACCACCTTTGTAAATTAAAGATATTATGCACAGAGAATGTTATTACGGCTTTACAAACGTAATGCAAGTTTTAGCTTCTTTGGTATATAATCCATTTGCGTCGCACTTTAAAGAATTGTTTGAACTGTCTGAAGAATTTCGCTCTCAGTGATTGACTGCGCTATGCCATTGCTTAGTTTTATGACTTGCCTATCGAGGCACTTCCACAATAGCCTCGAACCACCTTTGATCACAATTACTTAAAAAAATTGATAGTGCTAATATCAATAACAAGCTAAAGGTGACATAGCCGGTGATAAAATAAGCCGCACCAATTTGCTGTAGAACGTTTGCACTCGAGGTGGTATGTCACAGGGACTCCGTAGCGAGTTGTGCCGAGAAGTTTAGGCTTTAATCTCGAAATGTTTAGCCACAAACCCCTGCACATTTAGACTTGACCGAAATTTTTTTACTTGCATGAGAAATTTGCCTTGATTGTTTCCTATCTGGCCTTCGTGTTGTTCGTATTTGTAAATCATAAGCAAAAATCATTTGCATAACTTTGCCCTCAGAGGCGTGTAAGAGAATCAGTTTTTTTGTTATTGATTACCTCGATGTGGAGCTCGGAAATGTGGCAGGATGACTGACCAATGACTGGAACTATTATAATATTTATCTAAGTTTACTCTTCATTCTCCCATTGTGTTCATATTTTAGAAAGGAATAAAATCAGTTTGTTTTCAATTGGCTCGATGCGGAGGCGTGCACGGGGGCGTACCAAAATGACTGACCGATGACTGGAGGTATCATGATAGTTTGAGTTTACTCTTCATTCTCCCATGGTGTTTATATTTTAGAAAAAGAAAATCATTTTAATCGAAAAGCGTGCCGTGTCCGCTTCAGAGGGGCATCAAGGACCTGTGAAACTGTGCATCATTTCTGGTATTCAAACTGAGGATTCAGTTTCGTGCATATTCAACAAAGTGATAGAGTTGAGACTCAAGGGTTGAGTAATTTGAGTAAATGAATTCCGGAAATGGCTTCCGAAACAGATCAGCTGAATTACAGGTTTCAAAACCCATCATCGATCGCACGCACTGTGTCCCTCTACATATCCAGATGTTCAGTTCGTAGAAGTTCAGAAAATTTCAGAGCATCTCTTTGTTACAAGTCTGTTTCGTTCCACTGAAACGACAAATTTTTTTTTCTAACCTAATCATTCTGTCGCTCACTCTATCGCAACCACAAGCAAGTTACCTGGCATCTGAGGTTTCTTTCCTCGATTTCACAGTTCTGTTGAGATCACTCGCTTATGGTTATCCGTTACAAAGTTAAAGATTAGAATTTAAAAATTAGTTCAATTTAATTGGTGGAATGGATTTAGAAATTATACGAAGAGACAGAACATGGTCGATCACCTTATATACAAGAGGCTTATTTGCATAGCATACTTTAAATTCTACTTCAGCGATGGCTTAACAAGCGTCATCTCCAACGATCGGTGAATGAAAACTTTTGTTTAATTATTCTTATATCATTCAGTCTGGGGGGCTTGCAGGGAACATGATTGATAACAATTCGCTTCTTGTGCATTTTTTGCTTGGCTTATCTAACTTGGTGTATGGTTGTATGGAGGTGTGTCGAATCGTTGAAAATAGCTATAACTGTTACGAAAGTGTTCAAGATTAAGTCAGTTTCACTTCACTTACTGGGTGCCCCTTTCCAAATAAAAACGGATAATTATCATAATGATACCAGCGTTTCAATTCAAGTCCACGAATTTCAAAAGCTACCTTGGGGTAAGGCCCTTTCAAATTACGTATCAAGTCTGAATTCTAGACCGATAATCCCGATAAGTGCATAAGCTAGAAACAGACAGTGCCTAGACTCATAGATTTATTTATTTGTTCAAGCAAATGAATTCAACCAGCAGTTTCAGGTTAGGCCGCTTCAATGATGTGAAGTTTGTTTTACGACGTACGTGGCGCAGTTGCTGACTGAAGACTGAGATGAGTCCTACCGACTATTTTGATTTGTTCAGTAAAGTTTTCTAGCTTAGGAAAAACATTGGATAGATGACTTTGTAATTTTAAAAGACGAGAATAGCCTTTTCGAGTGATTTTAAAGAGGGAAGTTTTGTCACTGAGCCGGAAACATTACCACTAGGCAGTAGGAAAATGTTTTGACTTGGCAGGTTATCGCCATCGAACGAAGGTCACTCAGAATTTGTTAGATTGCACGAAAAAGAGTCAACTATCGCCCCTTCCAAACAACATGTTACAAAATCTTCCGAGCAGCTTTTGAATCCTAACAAATCAAACTGAATTCATACACTTACTTGAAACATATTCTCTAGTCTTCAAAACAATGTACAGATGCTAATCCTGAAGCAAGAATGACTGCCAACCAAGTCGAAGACATCTCGAAAACGGTGATACCAGATTTAGAGAACGGGCGAACGAGTTTTGAAGTCGTATCATCGTCGACTACGAACCGACTGTTATGACCCACGTAGGTCAATGGGAAGCGTCTTTGCAATATCCATTACAAGCAGTGATTACA
Source organism: Stylophora pistillata (assembly GCF_964205215.1). Taxonomy (NCBI): domain Eukaryota; kingdom Metazoa; phylum Cnidaria; class Anthozoa; order Scleractinia; family Pocilloporidae; genus Stylophora; species Stylophora pistillata. The sequence continues at coordinate 3,657,412 of NC_142523.1, forward strand.
TTTGGGAGACTAAAGCCTCTGCTTCAATCGAACATTCCCTACAGTTCAGACTTGACGATTGTAGAAGAAGTAATTCGCACTTTAATGTATCTTGCCGTAAATATAACCAGCACATTTGAACTCTTCGATACTTCTCCGATATTATAGAAGACAACTTCAATTTGCATCGTCTCTAACTCTAACTCAAGAGGTAAAACCAGCCGAGTTGAATCGGTGAACTGGTGAATCATTTCAAGCTAGCTTCTGTTGATGTACGAAATGATGTTTAGGTACTGCTGTTGCTTAGCGTGCCCTTAGTTACTGCCTCCATATTTGGTATTGTATGCATAAATTTGTGACAACAAATTTCCGAAATAAGCTTGGTTCCGCGAAAGATAAGGCACACAGGATGTTATTACGGCTTACAAACCTAATGAAACATTTTCAACTGTTTACGCTATCAGGCCAAAACTATTTCCACTACCTGAAACGTATCAAAATTTTCTAGAGAGAATGATCACCCTAGATAAAAGAAACTTGAAGTTTCATTTTCAATGTTAGTAGTCTTTAGGTACTTTAAGAAAACTACGACGGCGACGGCAACGAAAACCGACTTAGCAAAACAAAAGATTTAGATATAACACATGTAAAATTGATTACTGGTTCTTATAGAATAGAAAATTTCGACTAAACTAATGCTCCTTAAATTCAGACTGATGTCTATAAGAAACGTTATACCAACTTTGAGTGATTGAACATATATTGTTTCACTTATGCCGCCGGAGCAGAGCAGAGACGGTCAGTTGTAACTCGAGTTTTCACGCATTAAGCGACCATAAGAATGTAATTTTCTCCACACGGGTAGAATTTAACATCAAAGTTTCAATTTAAAAAAACTCCCAAATAAGTTGGAATTATATTGCGCTGGTCGTTAAACCGGCGATAAGTCGAGAAAATGTACAGTTTAAATCATCGTGTTTGTTTCCTTGTGGGTTTCTCAGTTATGGTGAGGCAAAAATTAAAATAAAGAGTGATATTTCCAGTTTTATCATCATGGTTTCATTCTCATATATGCCGATTAATGACCATCTGGAGCCAGATTGCTTACAAACGCAAAATAAATCAATGTTCTCAAAGAGTCATAAATGAAGATTCTAAACACTTGTTCCGCCAACCTTGTATTTTAAGAATATAAACAACGAAGTTAATTGTTTCGTAAGCCTTCGATTTTAAGTGTAAATTTGTCCTTAATATTCGGTTTGAGTGTCCCTGTCGGATAAGTAGCAGAGATTAACTGAAAGTAAATTGCCACAACTTTTCCATAGATTTTATCTGAGCTCATCAACGAGAGACAAAGGTTATTTAATATGAAATTCTTAGTCCGTTAGCAGACCCCTTTGATTATCACTAAAGGGCGACAGCGAGACATGACTTCATCTACGAAGGGTTTTCCCCGATTTTCGTTTTATTCTGATTCGATTGGTCAGCTCAATTCGACCGACGCAATTTGAAATAAATAAGCACTAATTTGCATTCTGTTTACTCAAATTTGGTAGGTTCACTCAAGTGAGCAAAGTCAACCAGTGCGAAAGGTAATTGTAAATGACTATTTAAAAGCGAGCCAATTTCGCGCGGCTCAAGCTGAAAGTGAATCGTTTCGTTTGGTCGAGAAAGTCGAAAGGGGAAGGATGAAGAATGATTTTCCAATGGGTAGCAAAGTCATATTGATCTATAATTTGGTCTGATTCAGTTGTCGTAAGGTTAATATTTGTGACAAACTAATTCAATCAGGACGTATTGTGTCCTAATATTTCAATTTTCCACCCATCTTTACAGTACCGACGCAACATTACAGGCAAACATAGCTGAAATGGTCACTAACAGCACATTTAATGATTCGAACTTATCCGTTCTATGGTCAATTTAAGGGGAGAAAAGGTTGATAATTTGAGCTATTTTTTCTCTAAAATTGGTGTAGCCGTCTCGGGTTGGGTTGATCTTCTAGCACAGCCCCAACTTTATTAGAGGATACAGTTCTTGGATAAAGAAAACAATGGCCAAAATAATAGATTGCCTTTGGAACTACGGCTTTGTTTTAGAATCGTACGGGGCTGTGCGGAAATCTTTCCGATCTACCTTAGGACTATACTTGAACGTGCCGTTAGAAAGAGGATACGGCCCCTGGGTTTTTAACATCGTCGTCCTTTTAATTTTTGCTCAACTAAAGCAGAGCCTTTAGTTATATTATGCTGCAAAAATTAGCCTCAATCCTTCCTGAAAAAAAAGCTTTTCAAAAACTGTTTTTTCAAGACTAAACTTCGCGTGTTAATATTAACAGTCAAGTCGAATGGATTCACGTAAGTCCCAGGGTGTCTTTCGTGAAAGCTTTCCGAAAGCTTCCGAAAAGTCACAATCTCATGTCAGCAGACTTACTTACATTCCTTTAGCTACGGACTTAGAAGGAGATGACATAATTTGTTACTGGCTCAGCCATTGACCCCATCAACGGACATCGCCGAAGCTTGTTTCGAAAAACTACCGACATTGAAAGATAATTTCCGGAGCGAGAGGAATGTTACGGACTTATTTACCTATTTTCATGATTATGAAATAGGGGCTGTAGTCTCTAATATACTCTAGCCGCCAAAAATGTTCTTATCGTACCATGAAAAGTACGCGAATCTTCTTCGTGACATTGTTCGATTCACTTCCTTGTTTGAAATTGTTTGCTACGATTTGCAACAGAAAGTGAAATTTCAATGGACTTTGGAGTCGGACTTTGCATTCTCATGTTGATCAGCGGCTTTCAATGGATGTTGGAGTCGCGATCGGACTTTGCACTCTCATTCTTTTCTATTGTTTAGCTGACCAATCAGGATCAAGGGAGTGAATTTCTTGGGAATATTGGTGTGTTGTGTCTTGTTGCAAACCTTTCGAAAGACTATTTACTGGCAGTCAACTGAAATAATTTGGTGATTTTTTCGAGCTGGTCTGTTAATCCCTGTACCAAGAGACCTTCCATATGATTAGGGGACCTTGAAGAATGAGGTAAATATCGAAATCCAACGGTCTGCTGGGCCTTATGTCTCTCTTTTATCAGTTTGTTGCTAGAAACAAAGAGAACTATTAGTCATCCTGTAGCGAAAAGTAATTCCCTCTTTCTGAGAACCCGTTTTAGTCTGTAACAGTTTTCTTTCTCAAGTGGCTCCCTTGATTGCATATTACATCCATTAACCAAAAATAAGTCGTAAGCGCTTCTTAGCAGACGAAATTTAAATATTTCAATGTCTACTAAAGTGTAAACATTCGGCGTTAGCTCTTTATAACTGCAATCGGTAGCAGATTTATGCTTAGTCCGCAATTGCGCACGTCTTAACTTTGACATACGGTATTTCATTGCGCAGTTTTTCAGAAGAGTCTTTGGTAAACGTGAAATTTGATGTTTTATGGATGTCCCATTTTTGTGAGTATAACTTCCGTCACTCCGTCACGCCTCCGCCTTACCTTCAAACACACCTCTAATCGCAAGAAAATAATTGATAATGATAGACTGATCTATTCGTCAAAATGATCGAGTAATGTATGGGTGGGGGAGTCCCCCCAAACTGTAAAATACTGATTGTCATTTGTAGACGCTACTGCCGTGAGAAAAATGTATGATATCAGTGGTTAGCGCGAGAAGGCTCGGCTAGAACTCCAGCGCACCTATGTTTACAAAGATTTGGTAAGCGAAGAATGAATTGAAATAGGTTTATGTTTTAAGTACATTATGCATCCTTCGTTGAAAGAGGGAATTGTTATTATCAGACCATATTAAGGCATAAAGCAGTTCAACCAACTGATCCAGTTCCCAGTTCTCCTAAAGGCTTCATAATAGCTAAATCAATTTATCGGATAACGGCAATTTCATGGAGTTGAAATATTTTATTTAATTTTTTCTGAGTACGTTAAAGCAACAGCAGGTTACAGCGGTATTTGACAGAAGAAGTTAGTACTCATGTCGACCAGCACTGCTGTAGAAACACTAGAATCAGAAACAAAAATATGCTACAGATGACTATCGACGAGTTTGCGCATTTCAGCTGGCGGGCTTTTATGCATCACAGTGATGCTCAATACTGAGGCGTCCCTTTCGTAAAAACATTTAAAGTACGTACGGTGGCACCAGTTTTAGAATTTTCCATTAACCTATTGCAGTACTGAAGCCTTCTATCGTACATGAAAAGTTTCATTGAAAATGATTTCATTCTTCAATTTTAGAGACCAGGCGTAGAATATAAACTCATGAGTCAGAACTGTAGCACATATTATTCGGTGAACTGAAAATGTGATCGTACCATAGGCTGAAAATTGATGAGAGTCAATCAAGGACAGAAAACAGTTAAAAACAAAGTGTGCGTGGGCCATTAACGCCCATGGTATCAGAAAGTGAAAGATTTCCGGTTTTACGGAATTTGCGATAGCGGGCGTGTAGATAGAAGACTCGCAATGTAGACATCGCATTAGTTAACACCACTCTCCCGGAGGTGTGGACAAGTCACACCGCAAAAGTCATTCGAATGGACACTTGAATCAAATTTTGTCCGCAGATTTTGTGAAAGAGGGCTCCAGGATGAGGTAAGTTGCAATCGAAAGAGAGCTCGATTATTCTCAGTTTGTTTTCATTACAAAATTTTTGTCCTAATTTGGATTACGCTGTTAAAAACTTTCGCCTTTGTCGAAGGTTTGTTTCTTCTCGTCATTCATATTATGCGCGTGACTTCAAATTAGTCTAGGTTCAGATGCATTGTAGAAAATTGACCCTTACCTATAAATTGATCATAAATCCCATTTTGCATTTGTAATGTGCTATGCTTTTTGATATCTGACTCGCAAAGATGGCGGTTTTCACCGGGCTGACGGAGCTATCTTTCTGATTGTTAGCAACTTGAAGTGCATCCATGGCTGCAGTTTTGCTTGCGAGTTTTTCTCATTTATGGACAGTGGAATCGCACTGTGCTTTTATTGTTACAACATCATTTCATCAACTAATGTTGTCTACGGTAAATCAAAGGCGAAATCTCTGGGCTTTTACAGAGGCGGTGGGGTAGAAAAGAGTTAAAAGGAAACTCAAGCATGATATTTCTATATCAATTCCTTTCCTTCTCGTATTGGCTCTAGACGCAGCAAATTGACGTAACTTGACCATTTAAAGATCTTCAAGTGGCAACAGAGACATCAAGCTAACTTGATTAGTGCCGAGCACTTTATTCTAAAAAGATTATAGGAAGAATTATATATATTATATTCGAATTATATGCATTATATGAATTAATTATTATCACCTGAATATGTGGAACTTTTGGTCGCTTTTATTGTTATATCTATCTTTGGCTTAACCTGGCTATCTCCGCACAAATGAGAGCTTCTGAGACTCTGTTCTCAGATTCTTAGTTTGTTTTTCCATTGAGCAATTTTGGAGTACAGGTTGAACAGTTATAAAAACTCTTGCCGGAGAAAAAACTCAAAATCGGTGAGCCCTTCCGGATCTCTGATAATTGTGACAACTGGTCTATTATCAAATAAATTTACCTTTTCATTAATTCAGTTATAGCCGAGGTCTCGAAAAGTGCGGCCATATTCGCGCTATAATCCATTCCACAAGAAAGTTTGCTTGGCCAACGGACTAAAATCAAATTTATTCACATCTTATAGCTCGATCCTCGACCCACCTCCGAACACACCTCTTGAGATAACCATGGGCCAATTAAAACCGATCTTTTGTACAGCTGTCAATCTCTTTCGATCTGCATGACTTAATGAATGTTAATATCTGAGAGTTTGCACTAGATTGCACACATTTCAAAACAACTTTTGATAGGAACTATCTTACTAGAAACAATATGCTTTTTTATATCGAAATAAGCGATCAAACGTACCCAGGCTTGTTGGTATAATTGTACATACATACATACATACATACATACATACATACATACATAATTCCATACGGCAAGTTTTACTATATTTTTCAATAGCATGTACAGATCATTATGGTGAAACGATTTATGCTAATCTGTTCCTTTAATACGATTTCTGGTATCAATGCAATAAATCATCGATAGAATTAAGAACTGACGTGCTAATTCACTTAGCTCTTTGGCTTTTAAAGAGGTAATAAAATCATTACAGAACAAAAGATAAAAATGAAAACCAGCAAACAAACAGACGTAACAAAAACAAATCACAAATTTTTTTTGCAATTTTTTAGAGTATGTATGGCGTAACTCACCATGAATGTTGGACGAAGACAAGGACAAGGAGGGAGAATTCTAAACTGCATTTGAGTCATAATTTTCGGAAATACATCCAGCGACTTAATAGTAAATCAACTCACTCTAACGGTTTTGCTACCAAAAATTAAAATATTTTACTGTGGTGAGTAACAGTCTTTTGCTTTTAGCTATCCGGTACAGGAAACGAGACAATCAGAGCCTATCGAGCATACCTTTGGAGGAATGGAGTTAAAACATTGGAGACAGGAAATAGCCAGGTAAGTTATAGCGCGACATCTTCAGTAAATTGATTGAAAATACAAATCTTGGAATAGTATTGAGAAAAATTCAGTGAACCCGGGATTACTCGGGATTGTTTAATATTGCTTCCCTTTGCTCTCTAATTGGCCTAAAAAACTTGAGCAACCCTCTGAGTGAAACAGATGCAAAACTAAAACTATGCCATCGAGAGTCAACGTGCGACTTGGTCAGTTTTGTTTTCAGTTCTCCCATCTCATTAGGTAGTTGTGTTTGTGTTTATTATCGGCTCCTTAGCTTTAATATTTCCTAGATATATTTCTTAGTTGGCGATTGTAGCTTAGTGTGGAAATTTTTTTTTAATGATATTTATTACATCGCTCGCAGCGCCCGTGGGTAAGATGAAGCGAATCCTGTATTCTGATTGGCTGCCCGAACGGGCAAGATGGGCCCATCTTGCCCGCTCGGGATTGTCCTCATTGATCCCGAGCATGAAAAAAATAGAATTAGAACTACATTCGTAATTCTTGGACAATGTCGGTGATGGAAACGCAAAAGGCAGCAAAAGATAGCAAAAGATAGTCAAAACAAAGAAAACAGAAATGAGTCTCGTGAGTTTGTTGTGCTACAAACTCAGTTGGCTTTCTTTTTCAACAAGTGATTCTTAAGTAAAGCGAAATCCTTTTGCAATATAATAAATCCTTTATTAACCAAGCTTGTTCAGTCAAGATGACTGGATATTAACCTTGTTCTTTTTTCGCATTCGTATGGCCTCAACTTCGTCCCGGCCATAAAAATGCAAAAAAAAGAACTGGACCAATATCCAGCCATCTTAACCTCACGTTTGGTTAATAACGCATATTTATTGAGCCAGGTAATTTTACTTTTTCACCAGTAAAACCTAGTGAAATTCAAGCTCGTTCCTTTTATCGTGAAACTGATTGTATACACTCACAAGATTGTTTTGCTGCATTCTTAGATCTGCTGCGCAGGTAGCCACTAGAAGCAAAGGAAATCCCAAAGAAACATGTATCATCTTAGAATTTACAGAAGTTCGTCAGTTATGCCAGGTTGATTGCAATGGAGAGGCCCTACCCATTATCAGTGCTCCCTTTTACTCCGACAAGTATGAGCACAAACTTGGCATACGAATGTACCCCTGTGGATTGGGTGAAGGAAGAAATCGATTCGTGGCTATTTTTATACATATGATGAGTGGAAAATATGATAATATTCACGCAAGATGGCCTTTCACTCCACGAATCACCATTTCTATCTTGGATCAAAGTGGCAACGAACGCCACATCAGCCAAATCTTTGAAGCCAAGCCAAACATGGTGGCGTTTCAAAAGCCAACAGAAGAGATCAGTCCTACAGGATGTGGTTTACTAAAGTTTGCTCCAATCGAGGAAGTATTTGGTCCTCCTTACGTTAAGGATGATAAACTGTTTCTTAAAGTTGAGTTTTCATTCTGAATGTTAGTTACTGAAATCTGTTCAATTCACCATTTCTTTTGCATACACATTTGATAAGATAATTGACGTAAAAATTTTACGTCAATATGAACTTTTGCTTTGTAGAAAGGAATATTTTCCAGACTTATTATTTGGTTCTTCATTTTTCAATAAGCAAGGTATGATTCAAACCTATGAGTAACTTTTGTGAATAAGCCCCGTTCAGGAGATTGAGAGGAAAAGGGTAAGCCTGTTCGCAGCCCTTCCTTGAATGTTAAAAAATGTAAAAATTTCAATTATTTATTATCCAACTGTGCTTTGTTGAGTACAAATAATACGCGAGACGAGTAACTGAATATCACGCGATACTTGTACTCCAGAAATATCCGCGAAATTCGCCCGCACTGAAATAACAATTTGGATAATTACTCTCTTATTCACGTTTTGTTGTGTAGTACCGCTGAGTACTTTTACTTGTTGCCTGTATTTTGACTCGCCCTACGGACTCGTCAAAAATACGGCACAACTCGTAAGAATACCTAGTGATACTACACAACAAAACGTCTAATAGGGTATATATATCTATATATATCTATTACTCTTAGGAGACGATTTGTAGTTGACGTACATTAAAGTGTATTGAGTTGTAAAATAATAATAGGGGCCTTAAGCAGTCAGGAAGGCAACGTCAAGGAAGACTTCTATCAAAATATGAATTTCTGCTTTTATTTAGAATTTCGAAAATGGCTGCATGTGTTTACCATCTTATACGGCGCCACAACTCAACCTCAACATAACTTATAAAAGTAGCATTGAGTTCCAAATTGAAATTAAAGTAATTTTCCGTCGCGGTTTCGGTTCGCAGACGACGCAAATTTTGTTGATTTCACGTTGTTGTTTTGCAAAGGACTGCTAAGAAATGTACTAAGTTTAAAAACGCACGTGCTGAGCTTTCGTTCTGCCAATTAGATCTTTTGATTTTCCACGTCCTCGTTGCCGTCGCCGTCGTGGTTTGCTTAAGGTCCCTAATGCCATCGAATGACGTGAAAAGAAGATATACGTGTAGACCCAATAGACGTAAAGTAGATCGATAACTTAAAGGCCCATTTTCAACCGAGATGCCTTGCGCGCCCAGATCATTTTTCATATATGAAAAATACGCTATATTCCTCGAAGTTGCGGAATCGCTTTTAGGGCTTTCAAACTTCCATCTTTAATCATGTGCGAACAAAAGACTATCGTAGTATCCATATCAGTAAATAGTTTTTAATTCTTACATGTATGACGGTGAAAAACGTCATTTGAAAAGTTGATGCCGCCGAAGAAGCGGTCTAGAGGAAGGCCGGGTCTGTCCGGCTCGGCAAAGGTTATTCGACTTCGAGAGTCTGTGTATGATTTATGGAGGGCAAGGAAAACAACAATAGGTTTCGGTAACACTACAGACAGTGCTTTTGCAGAAATGTTATTGCATTGTTCCTACGATGGAACTAGAGACTCCGGGGAGATTTTTCGAGGTGAGAATAATTATTTGACTGATTTTTACTTGAGATCCTGAGATATGTATGTAAGCGATCTCATTTGTACAAGTCATTATTTTATAATTGAAATGCGTAAAGTAAATCAGTTTTGGCCAATATTGGTTATTTGTTTATATTTTATTTAGTGTTGAAGCCGAACAATTTCCTTCAACATCAAGTAAGCTCTGTACAATTTATTATACACATACTCGATTTATGATTTTTCAGTCTCAAATATTTAGCTGCAAATTTGTTTACTGTGTTCTTCACCAAATCTTTGTTTTTCTTTTTAATAGTGTTTGTGAATGACTATCAGAGTTCGCCATTTAACAATAGCGCGATTCCAAAACAAAAACAAACGACTGCAAAGGATCTCGGATGAAAATGGGCCTTTAAGAGAGCTAAGTAAAAGTTTTAAACCGCCCGCTCAAGTATTTGGGCAACAATATTTAATAACTTAATTTTGTAAGACACGGTATTTTTTCAAAACTAAGCTTTTTGCGAGAGGCATCATCAAGAAGTTTCAAGGGAGCTCTTGAAATATCTAACAAAATATCAGTTCTTCTAGTTCGTAAATTTTTATTAATTTGCTTATAGCTACTGTTATGTTAACTTAATTGGTGTCACCATCATTGTTGAACAAGTGGCTTTACTCTAACAACAATTGGATTTATTGAAGGCGAGATATTTGTAACATCTTTTTTTAGCTATGAAGTCGATACAATATACCCCCTAATCAGGTAGAAGAAACTCCCTTTATGTTTTGTATGAACTCTGGGAAAGTAATTAAAAATTCAGAGTGTTTAAGATAAACAAATTGCAGCCGTCGTTGACGTCGTAAGACAGATCTAGAATAACGTGTGTCAAAATATTAACATTTAATCATAAACCTGGTCTAGAAGGGGAATCCCCTCATTGTTTTTCTATCCTAACGGTTCGTTGACGATACATGGCACCTTATTTACATATCGAGTGTCAAAATGTGTTTCGACGACAAATTCTTCAACTATTACAAATGCGAAAACAAAAACGCAGACACTAAACGTAGTGTTTTTTGTCCGACCTCTTCAACTGCTGCACAACAACTTGCGAATCATCAGACGATTCCGAATTTCCTTGCCATCAACTTCGCTAAATGTATCGGCGACTACGGAAATTTCTCCTATTACTGATGACGGTTCATCTGCACGGCTTTCTAAATACTCCTCAATAGAGTCCACGACGTCCTCCACTTCGCTTCGAAAATTGTCCAACTGTTCTTCTGATTCTAATCGCTTAGTCACATCGTCGCTTTGCAAGGCAGTTTTACTCGCATCTTGTAATGTTTGAAGAACTCTTTCCTTTACGGTTTAGCACCGTTCTGTTACCTTTCTTGTTAATAATATCTTTAGCCTTCTTTGAATTCTTCGTTACGGCTCCTTTGAACGCTGCCCTTCTTCGAAGAAGATACTCGATTTGCTGCGAAGACATGTTTGATGCCCTCTTTCTCGATTTCCCACGGCGTTTTGGATCCGTCTTTCGACGCCTTTCGAAGAATCAACTGCAATTGATCCAGCTCGAAGGAACAAAAATCTGTATCTTCTCTTTACCACAAGAAAATATGATCGATCGCGTAGTTTACCGTGTCAAAACTACCAGATAATCTATTATGCCGACAAAAGAAATAATGAAATGATGAAACTATAGTGACGATTCACCTTCATTCTAGATCTTTAGTCATTAAATTCAAGTGGAAGAAATAAAGAAAGATGTGTCAGAAATGGTTTGTGCGACAGACCGCTCGCTTGTCGGTTGATCAGTTGGGAAAAATCAGCAATTGACAAGGCCACACATTGCGGCAGCAATGTTAAGAATAGAAATGATTTTACTGCAAACTTAGGGGAAGGAAAATGGGATGTCGCGCAGTGCGGTTGAAGATGGAAAGTCTTTTTACTTTTAATACTTCATTTTGAAAGATGTGATTTGCGTCATTTTTCTTAGTCTTTCAATTTTAGATCACAATTTGCATGACCCGTGATAATATTAGTTCACAAACATCCTAAAACCTAATCGTTGCTTTTCTATAGACAGTTGACTGATAATACCACACGCGTTACAAAGAAAGTCACCAAAACAACGTTAGAAGGACGGTTGGTGACAAAGCGGCTACGGAAAAAAGATAAGGAGACTTCACACGTTATATTCTTTTTTGGGCTTCAGAAGGTTTTTTTTTCCATTTCACCCCTTTGGTTAATCACATGTCAAATTATGTCAAATTATGAGTTGTTTGGGCCTCAGAAAGGGTAGGTTGGAAAATATGGAATGCCGGAATTCGGAACCGGAACCGGAATACTCGGAATACCCGGAATTTCCGGAATTCTCGAAAGGACCAAAAATTAATAGATTTAAAAAAAATAAAATTAAATAAATAAACAAATAAGAATATCGATGATTAAAAATTAATGGTAAATTCACAACTTAATTAAATAATTTAATACGAAATTTTTCTCTGAGGATTCCAAAAAAAAAAAAAAAAAAAATGACACACTTACCGGCACTGTTCGTGGAGATGCACGTATTAGAGTTAAAAAAAGTCTGCATCAGGCCAGTAGCATATACAGCCTAAGCGACGAGATATTTTTACTATTCCTTCCCCCTGGATGGGATGCTAGTCCATCACATGGTTACTCCTCGTTTTAAGTTGGTCTCCACCCATTTACGCACGTGTAGGATGTCTAGGGCGCCATGACCATTAGGCCGCCAGGCTTTTCCAGCCGTAACCATTGCAGAAGATTAAACAAATGCAAAATTTCCAATTAGTTTAATAGTTCAATTTTAAAAAGCTACGAACTATAAAAAATTAATACTCTACCTTGAATAGTTATTAACCACACATTGCAGCTAACATTAAGACCAGCCGTCTACAGTTAAAATTGAGAGATCCTCAGTTACTCGACACCTTTTCGTGTTTATTATATTACCTTGAATATAAACCTTGTACTGATGGATTCTTCTAAACAAGGACTAGCATCCCATACAGGGGGAAGGAATGGTAGAAATATTTCGTCGCTTAGGCTGTATGGGCTACTGGCCTGACGCAGACTTTTTTTCATTCTAATACGTGCATCTCCATGAACAGTGACGGTAAGTGTTTTTTTTTTTTTTTCGGGACCCGCAGAGATAAAGTTCGTATCAAATTATTTAATTAAGTTGTGAATTTACCACTAATTTTTCATCATCAATATTCTTATTTATTTATTTTTATTTATTAAAAATTTATTGTTTTTCGGTCATTCCAGGAATTCCGGCGCTCTAACCAACTGAACTAACCGGGAGGCGGTTATATGTGCTAAATTCAAACACTGCGAATTTTTTATCACGAAAAAACTAGTGATTTAAGAACTAAAACGGTTTGGTCTTAGACATAGATCGCACTTGGGCATAGTTTTCATCGGTCCTCGACCCACCTCCGAACACCTTTTGTGTTGGCCACTGATTAGAACCGATCTTGGGCAAAGCTGTGAAACAACAGAAAATTTAAAACTGCAAATGGAAAGCAAACTCGGCAGCGTGGCCGAGTGGTCAGCGTGTCGACTCGCAAGCCGTCGCTCCTGGGTTCGAGTCCCGCCCTGACAACTACCTTGATTTGTTTCACGGTGGCTCCGAGTTCAAATCCTCGGCCATGCTTGTAAATAGCCAACTGGTTTGCCTCTGGCCAGTTGGGATTCTTAACAATGTTACGTTCAATTTGAATTATTTGTCTATAGCCCACAATGGAAACTACTGGGTTACCAGTAATTGTGTTAGCTATTAAAGCTAGTTTTTTTTTTTTTTTTTTTTAAACTCGCGTCATAGGGGTCTATCTTTTTGTGGACGGTAGGGTCCCCGCCAAAGATCTTCCGGTCTCTGCAACTAAGGGAATTAATAACCAGTGAGAGGCAACTCACGAACTCTCCCCCTACGTGGGCGTCATTTTACGAATAAAAGAACTCGTTTAGCAGACAATGCATTAATCAACACAACAGTCTCGAAGGTCTGAACTAAGATACGTCGCAAAAGTCAGTCGGGTGGACACTTGTGGCAATTTTTATCACCAGATTTTGTGAGAAGGTTCCATCATGAGGTACGTGCGATCAAGAGAGAGCTTGTATATTCTTAGTGTACAGTGGGACAAGTATTAAAATTTTCCATCAATCTATTATACTGCCGCGGCTGTGCATGCAGGCTTTTTGAGATCGCGACACATTTATCGTCAGTACACTTGAACCGCGCGATTATTATTACAGCATCATTTCATTTTGTCTATGGCAAATTAAAGGCGAAAGCTCTGGTCTTTTACAGAGGAGGTAGGGCAGAAAGGAAACTCATGCATTAAAATTCTATATCGATCTTTTCCATCTCCATCACGTTTTTAGACTTTAAGCTCAAAACTAGACGTCACTTGACCATTAAACAGATCTCTAAGTGCCAACAAAGAAATAATAAACTAACTTGATCTGTGCCAAGCATTTGATGATTTTTGTGCAGTTCTGATTCAGCAGTCTAGGGGTTCCAAGATTACAGGGAAGAGTTAAAAGTCTACTCGTATTGAATGCTCTATGACTCATTACAAAAAAGACTATTTGGTTTTTCTTCATCGCAGTTGTATCGATAAGAAAAGGTAAGTTATGTTGATTGCGGTTTATAGAAATGGGTACCTCTAATCATCTTTGTCAGACTATGATATCCGAACAATTCTCCTAAGGAGATGGAACTTTAGGCCGCATTTATTGCTATATCTTTCGTTGGCCAAATCTGACCATTTCCACAAGCGAAAGCTCCGAGAGTGTAGTTTCAGATTCTTCCAGCTAAATATAAATGCTTGAAAAAATCATGTGAGACTGTCAGGTCTCGAAAAACCAGGTCGAGTGGATCACAGCTATTTGTTGAAAGAACAATGCAAACGGATCGAGAACTTTATAGCACATCCGTACACTCCTCAAAGTAAACAATGAAATTAAAAGAACTAAAATAAAATATTATTCTATTACATTCAAATAAAATAGCCCACCAAGAGTATTAAATTTTCACCCGATCACAAGCAAACTGGCCATGGTGGTATATGAGTCAATCGTCGTCTGGAGTCTCTCCAATTGTACTTTACATTTTAGTGGAAATCCTGATTTGTTTCAGTTTTAGTATTAACGTATTTTTACCAAACCATACTGAGATCTCGCAAGAGGCCTTATTTCATAGATAGGAGTGTAAAATTATAATTTCTAAAACAGCTTATCGTGAGTCTCCGATGTTAACAAACTTTTAATAAAGTTCAATTGGTTGAAACGAGGATATCAACAAGAGGTAAATTTAGATCAATTATTTAGCGTTAAGCGAAATACAAGTCATAAACCATGTGTATCCTATTAATTGGTTATCTGAGAATGTCCAATTTTAGAGCATTGGCTGAACGCTGTAAAATTGATAAGGAAAAATTCAAAATTGGTGACCCTCGATTTAAAACTCATAGGCCGGTGCCCTTTTGAATCACTGATAATTGTGACATGTTCGCGTTATAAACCTTTCCACAAGAAAGTTTCCTTGGCCAACCTTACTTAAATTTATTCACATCTTGAATCTCGGTCCTCGACCCACCTCCGAACACACCTCTTGTGTTGGCCAATTAGAATCGATCTTGTGCACATCTGTCAATCTGATTCGATCTGCATGAGCTAGGATGAGTGTTATTCTCTGATACCATACGCTTGGTTACACAAATTTTAAAACAACTTTGATACGAACTTTAGTACTCGAAAAAATTTACTCAGTTAGAATGTGGTCAGACTCATACTGGATTTGAATACATTGAACAAGTCCATAATGAAGAAATAAAGGACTAAGCAAATCCAAGCTTGCTGGTTTAATGGAGCATTCCATATGGTAGTTTTTACCTCATTCAAAGTTTCGACAGCGTGTGTTATTATGATGATAAAACGATTTTATGCTAATCTGTTGCTTAATACGACTATGGATATCAATGCAATAATTCAATAAAATTAAGAACTTATATTACTTTTGGTATGATGAATATATGAAGTTCATATATTTTGAACTGCGGTTATAGATACGTATAATGCACGATCCTCGCAGTAGAGAGCGCTATTTATGCAATAGCGAAAATCAGACCTGAAAAAAATCCGGCCTGTACGGGATTCGAACCACTGACCTCTGCGATACTAGTGCAACGCTCTACCAATTGGGCTAAGAAGCCAACCGGGAACAGGCCGTTAAGTTGATTCGTAATAAACCCGTGATGATAAATCAGATATGATGAATATATGAGGCCTGCTCCCAGTTGGCTTCTTAGCTCAATTCGTAGAGCGTTGCAGTAGTATCGCAGAGGTCAGTGGTTCGAATCCCGTACAGACCGGATTTTTTTCAGGTCTGATTTTCGCTATTGCATAAATAGCGCTCTCTACTGCGAGGATCGTGCATCATACTTAGATCACTTTTATTGGCTGCAGTTGACCTGTCGAGAATATCCACAGACTGAATGATGTAAAATTGATCAAGAAAAATTAAAAATCGGTGAATCTTGATTCAAAACTCATATGCTTCCTTTTGGATCACTGATAGTTGTGACAAGTGGTCTGTTATTCAATCAATTTAACTTTGGGTTGATTCAGTTATATTCAAAATGTTCTAGTTATAATCCTTTCCTCAAGGAGAGTTTGGCTGACCTTGATGAAAACTTTCTTACTAGAAACAAATTAATATGTTTAAACAGGATGTGGTTGTACTTAAAATGGAACTAAATACACTTTAAGTCCTCTATGTAAACCACTATTGTGATGGAGCTTCCTAATAAAAGATTGTTTTTATTACTATTGGAAAGGTCTAAAATATAGAAATAACCGAATAAACATACTTATGCTTATTTCTTCTAATTACAGTGTATCTTGGGGTTCAAGAAAAAGCGTTGCCAACTCGGTGAATTGTGAAGCAACACTAGTTTTGAAAAGAGATGTTACTTATTTTGGTGATTGTTGGAACTACTATAAAATTTAATTGATAATTAAGCAATTCAATATACACATAACTTTAAAGGCCACGATGCTTCTGAATTTTCACTTGGTCAGTCTGCAAATAATTATCTCTTTTATAAATCAAAAATCGCCTTAGACGGCACAAAGTTAAAAAATAACAAGAAAGTTTGTTGAAACGGTGATTACACATCTCCTTTTAAAACTCGCCTGTTCAATTTGGTGCACATTTAAGTAAAATTATATTTCTTCTTTGAGGTTGATCATTAAGCCATTTTATGTTGACACGTTCATTATATATTTTGGTAGATGGTCACGTTAAAAGTTACGAGGTCATTCATGATGACGTCCGGTCTAGGAAACCTCGATCTCTCTTTTGGTTTCTATTTGGAGCAGTTACGGTATTGGGGAAATTCATGCTCTCCTAGTTATTAACTCCACAGTCTCGAGTTACGCATCAAAGCCAATCGGGTTGACGCGTGTGAAACTTCTGACAGCAAAACTTTCAAAAGTTGATCCATTATGAGGTATGTACGTGGAAGAGTGAGCATGGTTTGCCGAAACAAAATTTTTAAGCTCTTATTTTATTTTCATTTCAAGATAATGGTCCTAATTAATTTCGTTGATGCTGTCAGAAACTCGCGCCTTTGTCGTGAAGGTTTTTCTCGCCGTCTCTGTTCTCTTTTGCGTGTGGCTTCAAATTAATCTAGGTTCCGATGAATCGTCGAAAATTGACTTTAATTTTCTTAAAATTGTTAAACAGTAGCAGCTTGTATTTGGAACGTGCTAAGCTTTTTGAAATGCAGCCCGCGTAGCAGGCGGTTCTCGCCGGGCTGATGGAGCCATTTTTTTTCGGTTGATAGCATTGAACTAACGGAAATTACGGAACGCCGAAACGGAATCGGATAAATCCCTCCATGAGCGGGCGGATAACTTGATGAAATGCGCCCACTTTATTTGGGTTAAAAGTCTTTAATGGCTTTCAGGAAACATAATATTCACATGATTTGTGCTAACATTCCCTGTTTGATGTTTAGCGAAGGAGTTCTCCTATTCTAACGTTTACGCTCCACAAACGATGGAATAAATTGATCTAATCAATAATTCTGCTTCTTTGCGCTCTCAGAAATGCATAAACAAATTCGTCTAGCTATCAGCATAACAAATGATTCACCTCGAAATGATGTCACCATGATAAAATGAATAATCCCTCAGTCCTGAGATCAAGCAAAGCTTAAGCTCGAAAGTTAAAATTCGCAGCTCAAAAAAGGACCAGAAGGAACAATGCAGAATGCTTTCATGTAAGATGGATGTACATACCTCAAATGTGTCCACTAGACCTTTCGAAGAAGATAGATCCATTGCAGAGAGAAGACTGAATCCTACACAAGAGGTGAAAGCGAAAAACGCTCGTCCAATTTAGCTTAACCAAACTAAATACCCTTGTTATCATCTGCTTTAGAGGACGTTGATGCCAGATGCTAGTGGAGTAAAATCTAGGGACTACTTTACCGTCAAGAGGAACAATTCACACTTCTTTATCCAGAATGTTCTTCGACAGACGATTTCAAGGTCGATTTCAATACCAAGAGCGATATTAACTTCTATACTAAGATTCTCGAGCCGTAACTAAGCTTGGTTCGAACACAGACGCTCAGTTTTTTTCCATAATGCAGACCATGGTGTCGACAAGAGTGATAGAGAACTGAGTTACAAACCTCAAATTGAATATCGAATGATCTATCGCTTCCGCGTCAAATCACTGAAACACTATTGTGCATGCGCAGATTGCGTGACGTGCAAAACACAAGCCAGATGTAATTATAACTCAAATGATAACATGAGAACTTAGCGGGGACGTAATAACTCTATGTAGATTCTCTTCCGCGTGCAAGAACTGCCATGATTGTCGAATGCTTGACGGCTGCGAGTCATTTGATTGTCAATCGAAGCCCATTTTACATTTGTTATTGCCTCCACAAGTTATGTAGACTTAATGGTGAATCAGTGAAATAGGTGAAATGTCTTGGCATGATTAGCGAATGTTTTATGGCTGTGAGTCTTTTCATTGTCAAATCTTTTAATATCAATCAATCAAAGCGCATTTTACAATTGTCTATCGCAGAGAGGAGGCACACATCTTTCATCAGTATCATCAATCTTCCTGCGTGGACGAGAAGAATGATTTTATAGGCGAGCCCAGGAATATATTTTGTCAAAGCGAAATCAGTAATGAGTTTCCTAATTTCTTACATCTCGCGAGGAACTGAAGAGCTAACCTCAAATCCGACGGGACGTCTTGCAACGAGTTAAAAAAAAGTCCTATGATCTCCCCGTTTGAGTCATTATGTTATTTCAAGTCGAGTTTGAAATAGCTTTACAGCCTTTGCAGGATTATTGAGAATATTTCAGAATAAAAATCAGCGATATTAAAACATGACGTTTCGGCGACGACATGTCACCATTATCAAATGCAAATTATATTAAGTTGAGTAACGTTATATAAGAAGAAAGTGGGAAAGTACATATTGATGAGGTCAAAATCAACAAAAAGAATAAACGTAATTTAAAAAAGTTTCGCTGGTATGGAGTCTTCTTGAGTGTTAAGAGTCGGTCTCTCTTTCTTTATGAAAAGCATCTCATAAATAAGGCAGTCAAACTTTCCGCGACATTTCTTTAGGATGGTAAATTACTCATGAAGATTGTTCGGTGTTATATTTTGTTCGTTCTTGAGATGTTTACCTATGACGGAATATTTGTGCTCCTGAATGCGTAGGTGGAGGTGACGGCTCGTGTAGCCTATATGATTCGAATCACACGAATTACATCATTTGTTTCCGTGACTTTCAAATCTTCAGAGATTTTCGTACTTGTGAAAACTGGTTGTAATACACGATCGATTTTCTTTCCAAGGTCGCTCAGTTGCCTACACGCGGAGTCGGCAGATTTCGTTATTAGATATTGAGAATAATAACGTTTATGTAGAAAAACAGCTCGGATTCACCAGTAGACAGTCAAAGTTACTCGCAACGGGCGATAGATTTCGCTAATGAATTCAAGAAATATGGAGTGAATCCATCATGAAATCTAAATAGAGTACTAGCACGGTGAGCTTTATTCTCAAAATAGGACCTACGAAGCACTCATTTATGCAAAAACCGAGGAGAGGGGGAAGGCTCAAAAACTGTGTTTTGGAAAGTTGAAATTTCCATCCAATTGTCCGAAATGAGAAAAGATTTTGTAATTTGGAAACAAAAAATATGAAATTTGCTGTGATTTGAAATAGATAAATTTTGTTGAAGACACTTAGGACTGTGCTGTGGGAAAAAATGTTGCGTTATCATTACTGATCCGAAACAAGGTGACGCAAAATTGTAAGATTGCGTGGAAGTAAGGTAATGCTTCTTTTAATCTCCAACGATTTTGCTACCAAAACGCAAAAAAGTTCAAAAGTTTTTTATCCTTCAACGAGAATCTGGTACATGTAATGAGCAGCAGTGTTTTGCTTTTAGCTACCCCGTGCAGGAAACGAGACTGCCAGAGGTACAAGTCATGTCTCCATATGCCCAGCTGCTATATGATGTCAGTGTTAATGCAGTGAGCTCAGTGGGTCAGAGGGATCAGCCAACTGAGGATACCATTGGAGAATTGGAGTTCAAAAATTGGAGACTGAGACTGCCAGGTTAAGTTATAGTACGAAATCTTCAATAAAATGATCAGTTGAAAATAAAATTCTTTGCATAGGATTAAGCAAAACTCTACTGTGCGTTCAATGAACCCGGAATTACTCGGGATTGGCTGCTATTGTTTCACATTGCTCTTTAATTGACCTGATTCTGGGTACCGCTCACAATGACTTTTGTTGCATTCTTAGATCTGTAGCACAAGTAGCCACTCGAAGCAAAGGAAATCCTAAAGAAACGTGTATCATCTTAGAATTTACAGAGGTTCGTCAGCTATGTCAAGTCGATTGCAATGGAGAGGCACCATCCATTGTCAGTCCTGCCTTTTACTCCGACAACTATGAACACCTGCTTGGCATACGAATGTACCCCTGTGGACTGGGTGAGGGAAGAAATCGATTCGTCGCTGTTTTTGTTCATATGATGAGCGGAAAATATGATAATATTCACACAAGATGGCCTTTCACTCCACGAATCACCATTTCTATCTTAGATCAAGGTGGCAACGAACGCCACATCAGCCAAATCATTCAAGCCAAGCCAAACATGGTAGCGTTTCAAAAGCCAACAGAAGAGATCAGTCGTACAGGATGTGGTTTAGTAAAGTTTGCTCCAATCGAGGAAGTATTTGGTGCTCCTTACGTTAAGGATGATAAACTGTTTCTTAAAGTTGAGTTTTCATTCTGAATATTAACTACCGAAAACTGTTCAATTGATCAGTTCTTTTTAATATAGCTTTGATAAGATAATCGGGAGTAAACATTTTACGTCAGTATGGACTTGTTGCTGGGCAAAAGGAATATTTTTTGGACTGATTATTATCTAGCATCGCAGTTTTCAATAAGCAAGGTATAATTCAAAGGTGGGAGTCACCTTTGCGAGCAGGTCCCGTTCAGGAGATTGGGAGGAAAAGGGTAAGCCTGTTCGCAGCCCTCGTCTGTTTAAAAATTTGAAACTTGTAATACCTGTACATATATCTATTATCTGTATGAGACGATGTGTGGCTCACGTACATTTAAGTATATTCAGTTGTGAACCAACAGTGACATCGGAATGACGTGAAACGAAGACGTGCGTGTAAACCCAATAGACGTAAAGAAGATCGATAAAATATTAAAAGAGCTAAGTAAAAGTTTTCAATCGCCCGCTGAAGTATGAATGCAACAATATTTAATAACGTAATTCTGTAAGACACGGTGTTTTTCTAAAACTAAGCTTTTCCAAGAGGCATCACCAAGAAGCTTCATAGAGGCTATAGAAATTTCTCAAAATATTATTTTCCACTCCGTATTTTTTTTCTTACTTTCTTATAGCTATTGCCATGTAACTTAATCGTTGTCCCCATCATTGTTAAACAAATGGTTTAAGTATAATAACATTTGGATTTATTGAAAGCGAGATATTTGTAACAACTTTTTTCAGCTTTGAAGTCGATACGACATACGCCTTATCAGGCAAAAAAAAAAAAGTTCGATTTGTACGAACTCTGGGTAAGTAATTAAACATTCAGAGCGTTTTAGATAAACAAATTGCAGTTGTTGTTGACGTCACAAGACAGATCGAGATTAATTTGTGACAAAATATTAACATTTCATTACAAACCTGGCCTAAAAGGGGAATCCCCTCATCGTCAGTCAAATGTTTTTTCTATTCAAATGGTTCATTGACGATACACGGCACCCTCGATACGTATCGAGTGTCAAATCCGTATCTTCTCTTTTCCACAAGAAAATATGATCGATCGCGTAGTTTGCTGCGTCAAAACTCCAAGATAATCTAATACGCCGACTGTAGAAATAATGAAATAATGAAATAATGAAACTGTAGTGACGATTCGCCTTCATTCCAGACCTTTACTCATTTAATTAAAGTGGAAGGGATCAAGAAATATGTGTCAGAAATGGTTTGTTTGACAGACTGCTCGCCTGCTAGTTGATAGTTGAAAAGGCCACACATTGCGACAAAAATATTTAGAATGGAAATGATTTGATTGCATAGTTAGGAAAGGAAACTGTGATGTCGCGCAGTGCAATTGAAGGTGGAAAGTCTTTCTACTCTTAATGCTACACACTGAACGATGTGGTTTGCGTCATTTGTGTTGATTTTTTCATTTTTTAGATCATATTTTGAATAACCAAAAATCGACACGGCTCTTCTATGGATCATTTTCTGTTGATGTCTACTGAGTACTAACAAGCTCTCATTATGTGTTCACAAACTTCGGTAATTTTTAGATCATAATTTGAATGACCTGTCACAATATTAGTTCGCAAACATTCGGAAACCTAGAGACCCCGAACACATTTATTGTTTAAACCAATTGAAAACAGATCCAGTCCAATGTTTTCAATCTAAGGCGCGTGTCAAATAGGAGATGAGTGGGTCGAGACAGTTACGCCTAGTTCAGTCATTTCAAAACATTTTTAATTAGCTTTCTTATCTTGCACAACCAGGTTGGAAAATTTTTTAAAAGAGATAAGCTGTTTCGAGTTATAAAACAAGTTCAGGGCACGTTATAAGTACCTCACTATAATTTTACGGACAATTGTTGAGTTGAGAGAGCCGAGAGATTACCGAAGATTGTGAACACATAATGAGAGCTTGTTAGTACTCAGTAGACATCAACAGAAAATGATCCATAGAAGAGCCGTGTCGATTTCTTTGGTAATTTATGTCAAGTTCAAAGTCATTAGCTCAGTCTTTTGGAGCGAACTCTATTCATTTGGAAAAGACTTTTAATAGTGATTAGCCTTTCCCTTTCTCCTGCCTTGTATGAGGAAGACATTAATTTGAAGGGAAGAAAAAAGTGATCCTTTTTTGTTTGTTTATTTGTTTTTTTTTTTGTGGCGTTACATTTAACTCTTCCCTATAATCCTGAAACCCTTACACTGAACCGGAACAAAAATTATTAAGTGCTCGGTGCAAATCAAGTTAGCTTAATATTTCTCTGTTGCCTTTTAAAAGTATTTAATTGGTCGGGTCATGTCAAGGTATCGAGTTTTTTCAGGTCCGATTTCGCTATTGCATAAATTGCGCTCTCTACTGGAGTTTGACTAATGGTCGTGGGTCGTGGGTCGTAGGTACAAGTCGTGGGTCGTGGGTGTGGGTGTGGGTGTGGGTGTGGGTAAAATTCGTGGGTGTGGTTAATACTTAATAATAAAAGTAACCATTTAAAATGTTAAATATAATAATACATAAATTTTATACAACCCTGTCATTCATTAATTTAACTGTTCTTTCTTCTAGTTATTTCATTTTGTTTATTTAATTTACCCTACTTTACGTCGATTTTTATCTGTTATCTCACTGTCAATGAAATTAGTTTCAGTTTCGCGAAGCATTCGGAGATCTCGTTTGATAATAAAGGGAAGAGAGATAAATCTTGTAATTACACACTGTGTACACGTTTTTCGAGCTGTGCGGTCTGCGGTCTGCGTTCTGCGTTTTCGAGGTCTGTGTTAACGAGACACCCGAGTTGCTTTATACGATTGTACCAAAAATGATTTCATATAGTATTACTATAACGTTAAAATTGCGAAAGCGCTCGTGAATTCTATATTTGCGGCTGAAGTCAGGGGCCAAGGAACAGAAATTCCGAGATCTCGTCTGACAATATCAATGACAAAAGAATGATAGATAAATCTGGTAATTACACACTGTATACACAAAGAAAAAGTGATTGTACACAAGTCGACTGACTCAAAAGGCACACACATAGCCTCTGCCAGACTGGTAATTCGACAGTGGAGGATCGTAAACGCGATATTAGCTGTGGTCACACTACAGGGTTTTGTCCTAGAGAAACTTGACTTGTTGACAGTTTCCCTAGGGAAACTCAAATTTGCAAGTGTGACCGATTTTTCCCTAAGAAAATTACCTCGGGAAAGTTTTATCGTCTGAGGCTTGAAAACCGCAAGAGAACAAAAGAATGTGCTGTGGATTTCCCTTGACAATTACCCTAGAGAGCAGAAAAAGGGAAAAAATCAAATCCCAGAGTAGCCGACCAATGGACGCTCGTCGGCGATCGCGCTGGTGACAGATTCGGAATTATCGTGTTGTGAAACTAATTTAATGTAATTACAAGATTTATCTCTCTTCATGTCTCGAAACTGAAACTAATAATTTCATTGACAGTGAGATAACAGATAAAAATAGACGTAAAGTAGGGTAAATTGAATAAACAAAATAAAATAACTAGAAGAAAGTACACTTAAAATTAATGAATGACAGGGTTGTATAAAATCTATGTATTATTATATTTAATATTTTAAATGGTTATTTTTATTATTAAGTATTAACCACACCCACGACTTTTACCCACACCTACACCCACACCCACACCCACGACCCACGACTTGTACCCACGACCCACGACCCACGACCATCAGTCAAACTCTTTAAATGGTTATTTTTATTATTAAGTATTAACCACACCCACGACTTTTACCCACACCCACACCCACACCCACGACCCACGACTTGTACCCACGACCCACGACCCACGACCATTAGTCAAACTCTCTCTACTGCGAGGATCGAGCATCATACGTATCTATAACCGCTGTTCAAAATATATAAACTTCATATATTCATCGTATCTGATTTATCATCACGGGTTTATTACGAATCAACTTAACGGCCTGCTCCCAGTTGGCTTGTTAGCTCAATTGGTAGAGCGCTGCACTAGTATCGCAGAGGTCAGTGGTTCGAATCCCATACAGGCCTGAGTTTTTTCAGGTTTGATTTTCGCTATTGCATAAATAGCGCTCTCTACTGCGAGGATCGTGCATCATACGTATCTATAACCGTAGTTCAAAATATATGAACTTCATATAGTCATCGTATCTGATATATCATCACGGGTTTATTACGAGTCAACTTAACGGCCTGCTCCCAGTTGGCTTGTTAGCTCAATTGGTAGAGCGCTGCACTAGTATCGTAGAGGTCAGGGGCTCGAATCCCGTACAGGCCTGATTTTTTTCAGGTCTGATTTTCGCTATTGCATAAATAGCGCTCTCTACTGCGAGGATCGTGCACCATACGTTCAAAACCTATCTAAGCTCTGCTGCCAATTTGTTTTTTTGGGCGAGAGTATTTCGGAGAAATTCCGAATATGGTTGTGCTTGTTTTTCCTGCTCTTCAAAATGGCTGACAGGCAACATAGTATTACGAGCATTGCCTTCTTGATCGTAAGACCCAGAATACTTTATCGGCAAATTTTATGAACTAGGAGTGTACCTCTACCATTGGTATGAATTTCATTTAAATTGGTTCACGTACGCCCGAGAACCAGACTCATTTATTTTAACTTGGGAGTGCATTTTATGGTCAAAACGTAGATCTCAGGCCGACTTCAAGTGTAGTTACCATGGCAACGACACACCTGCCGATCCAAATATGGCTGTTTTTGTTCATTCCCCTTGTTCGGGAGAAAATTCCCGTGCGACTTTGTGTTCAAGGAAACTAATTGGCAAAATACCAGCGGATAGTTACGCAACACCACTCGCAAGGTGTGACAGTTCGGCATATATAAGATTCAGCATATTTAAGACTCAAGCTGTTATTTTTTGAAAAGATTTCGAAGGTTACGTTTCCTTTTAATGAAAGTTAACAT
Organism: Stylophora pistillata; assembly: GCF_964205215.1. NCBI lineage: Eukaryota > Metazoa > Cnidaria > Anthozoa > Scleractinia > Pocilloporidae > Stylophora > Stylophora pistillata. The sequence continues at coordinate 3,683,169 of NC_142523.1, forward strand.
GTTCTGCGAAACACCCCTGGTAACCTACCTCCACACAAAAAATGAAGGGGGGTTAAAAAATTTCATCTCCAACTTTGCTTCACTTTCTCGGAAAATTGTTCTTAAAACCTCGCGAAGCAGGAAGGTAAAGAACTCTAATCCGCTAAAAGTGATTAAAAACACCAACCAAACAGGTACGATGACCACGAACTGTTTACCGACAAACTGATCGATCGAAAAATGATTTGCTGTTATCGCCACATCAAATAGATTTCGAATTCCGTTAGTCAAGAGAAAAAGAGTGAAGACTACCAACCCCCCCCCCCCCAGAGTTGAATGCTCTCTGCTCATTTTAAAAATGCGATTATTCTTCAACTTTGTGATATTGTCAGGAGAAATTGTTAACTTCTCTTGATTGCGGTGTATTGATGACGGTACTGTTATTCTTTTTGCCAAATGATGTGCTCCAAAAATTTAGCCTGTATATGTCCAAAAATTTAGCTCGTTACCCGTTGAAAGCTTACGGGTTGACGCAAGCCAGTCCAGAAAAAGTCGTCAGGCCCTGCTGCCATCACGTCGCTTTATTGCAAAAAAAATTAAGGAAAAAATAACTTCGAGCCAAATATTTGCCCGCCCGGCCCTCCCACTCTGTCAATAAGTACGTATTACTACAAGCAAAGGTCTGAGATTAAGCAAAAATAATCTAAGAACAGTTTTGTGTGTCTTTCCAACATTAAAAAAACAAGCAAAAAATAACTCAAGGTAAGCATTAGAAAATGAATTATGTCAACATCAGCTCGAAATTGGAACATTTGAGCTCCGTTGAGAATTGAAATGGGGATTTTGCAAGCCACAAGCCGATTAAAAACCTCTGCTGCTCAATAGCAGGAAAAAGTTCTTACTCTGGAGTTGAGACTGGAAGGTTGTAAAATTTAAAAATAACTTTTCAAATCGAAGAATCTTGATTTAATACTCATATGACCCCTTTTGGGTCACTGGCAACTGGTCTGTAATTAAATCGATTTAGCTTTGCGTCCATTCAGTTGAGGTTTCAAAAATTTTTGAGATGATCGTGTTGAAATCCATTCCAAATGCACAATTTACTTGGCCAAGGCGCTCGGAATTATATACAAGCTAAATCTCTATCTTCGACACATGTCCGAATATACCTCTTGTGTAAGACAGGAATAGATCTTCAGTCTACGATCCGTGAGGTGGGTGTTAATGGGGACCTTACGCAAACCACGACGGCGACGGCAGCAACAACGTGGAAAAAAAGATCTAATTAGCAGAACAATTGCTCAGTACGTGCATTTTAAAACTTGGTATATTTCTTAGCCGTCCTTTGCAAAGCAACGACGTGAAATTACCAGAATTTGCGTCGTCTGCGAACCGAAACAGCGACGGAAAATTATTTAAATTTCTATTTGGAACTCAACGCTACTTTTTTACGTAATGTTGAGGTTGAGATGTGGCGCCGTATGAGATGGTAAACACGTGCATCCGTTTTCGAAATTCTAATTAAAAGTTCAAATTCATTTTTAAATCGTCATCCCTACTGCTTAAGGTCCCTATTTTCTGAGAGTGTTAATTAAACAACTTTGATAGGAACTATGAACGGTTTTTAATAGAATGGGTTTGCGCTTACAGAACTGAATTTATCGAACGGGTCTTTGACACGGAGTTCCTCAGGGCGCGATACTTTCTCCACTTTTTTTCTGCATCTTCTTGAACGATCTGCCATACGCGCCTCAATCTTGCCATCTTGAGTCTTATGTCGATGATTCTAAAGTCCTATTATCTTTCAATGCAACTGACTCTAACAATGCCAAGATTAAGCTCGAGGAGGACTTACAAAGAGTCGCTATTTGGCGTTGCGAAAACCAGTCGCTAATAAACCCCGATAAAACGAAATCTATGCTGATTGGCACAAGGCAGCTGATAAATAGACATTCCAATGATTTCTAGGTGTCATTCCTGGGGAAGTCCCTTACCCCTGTTGACTCAGCAAGAGACTTGGGTGTGATCATTGACTCACACCTGACCTATGATAGTCACACTTCTTACCTAGTCTCTTCTTGTTTATCAAAACTAGTCCAGATCAAGAGAGTTAAAATCAAATGACTAAAGGCTGATAGTTTCGAAAGAGTGAAAAACAGTTTCGACAAGGAAACACTAATGCTTGTTATTTCATCACTGGTATCGGAGAAATGTTTTATTGTTCAACAGTGCGGTCAACAAATACATCCTCCACTAATATAAAGAAACTGCAACTGATCCAAAACTTCGCTTGTAAGATCTTCACCGGTTCCAGGAAGCACGATCATGTTACTCCTCTATTGCACCAACTTAACTGGTTGTTAGTGAGCCAGACACTACAACTTAGAGATACAGTTATGGCCCATAAGTGAACCAATAATTTAGCACCCGACTACTTGTGTAACAAGTTACAAAAACGCACCACCATACATGATCGAGCTACGCGGCATAGCAACAAACTTCAGATCCATTTTAAAAAGGTCCGCGAACGGTCAACGAACCTTTGCCTATAGAGCAGTTTCACTATTAAATTCCCTGAGTAGTGACCTAGTGAACTTGCCGTCAGTAAAGTCACTGAAACATTCTTTGAAGGACTCCCTAAGAGGGGCACCTAAATAGTCCTCGTATGATAACCATTGGACATATATATATATTTTTCATTTTTATTACCCTATTTTAAGTTGTTCATTTGTGATTGTAAATTGTCTACCATTGTAAATAGTTGCTGACAAGCCTGTACAGGAGTAATTATTAAAGTTCACTCATTCATTCCTGTTAAAATAAGCGACAGAACATGCCTAGGCTTGCTTGGTTTAATTGCACTCATAGTTTGTCCGATTAGATTCCAATTTACTTCCACAGGGACTCACCCACGCAATGTTTTTAACTGATTTCAGAGGTCATTGTAAATACTATGATTTTACAGACAACTGTATTCTTATCTAATCTTTCGGTGTGATACAGAGCTGCACACTTCATGTTACTACTTTTATTTGATATTTTCCTCATAAAAATCAACCTTAATGATAAACCAAGGACATGGCTCAAACTTTTTAAAAGAACTATAACCGGTTAATAGATGTCTTTTCAATAGTAATTAATACCTTTTCTTTTTCCTTATTCATTTTATTCATGTTATTCATGTTAATTGTTGCACGTCTGTTTGCACAATAATACTTAATAAAGACCTTTATTATTATTATTATTATTATTATTATTATTATTATTATTATTAACCATTTCAAATGCACAGAAATATAGCATCTAGGGCCTGATATCAAAGCGGTCGGCGCTTCAACGTGATCAAATATGCATTCGAAGCATCTTTTAAGTGGCTTTCAGTTGGTTGCTTTGGCTAGCACATTTGATTACGTTGAGTCTCGTGACCTAAAATATCAAAATAAGAGAAAAAAAAAACAAAAAAAGACAATAGCTCATAAAGATTCGGTAGTGTCTGTCATTGAACAATGGCTGTACCTGTAATTAAAGATCAATAAGGAAAATCAACTACCGGTAACCATCAACGTATTTCAAGCGTGGTCGTTATTTTGACACGTGATATGCGATACCTCTGCTACGATTGGATAGTCAGTGACAAGTTGCCCAGGCGTGTATATGAATTTCTTTTGACTGCTGTCCTAGGCACTTCCCTTCCCGTCGACGTCCATATGCATTGATGCATCGACGTGTGAACGGTACAAAGTCCATTCGAGGTTCCTACGTAAAGAAGCCGCGACGTTATTTACGCTATCAGAGGATCGTGGTTACATAGCTCGAGTCTGTGGTTCACAGCCTGCATTTTTCCCTGGGAAAACAAGTCCGTGGAACATTTCACAGGATTAAGAGAGCCTGTAGAATGAGGTAAAAATGAAATTTTTGCTTGCAGAATGCAGTCAGCACTTCTTAACATTTGTCTTTCAGTTTTACAAGAGATTTGTACGTCCACTTAGATATTTTCGCTTAAATGCCGGTATATGTGTTTTACCAAACGACGTTAAGAAGTTGGCTCGTAGACTTCCCAGTTTTTAAACAAAACAGCAAATTTGCCTCGAATTAATAAGAATTTCACGTACATAAATTGCCCTACAGTTTAAATTAGATACCGCAACAAAGCATGCGAATAAATTATCGGACTCTACCCCCTCCCCGCCCCCCGCAAACATATCAGGATATACTATTGAGATTACACGCAATTCGCTGACAGTCTATCAGGGGGAGATGGAAAAAATCCGCAAACGTCCCTTCTTTGTTTTCTTCTTAAGACAGAAACCACCTTTATATAGCACAACGAATATCACCGTTACGGATCTTTTTAATTCAACAATACTTCACCCATTCAATAACATATGTTAACAAGACAATCGTATCTTCTCTCTAGGATCACGTTGTTTCTAATATAATCCATTTCAATGACTTGCCATGAAAAAGACTTCGACATCTAATTGGCAGTTAATACATACAAACACAAAGAATACACTTCGTTTACCAAATACAACTTTGGAGGGTCGGATTACTCGCGTAGTCTTTCTAAAATGAATCCAGCGACAAACCAGCTGGGATAACAAAGTCGCCAAATCCACGGCAGTGATCCTTCAAATTTTTTTCAAGTATCTAGGTACATAGAGCTACCTGAGACCAAACCATTTTACTTCTCCAATCACAAGCTGTTTCGTGATAAGAATTTTGCAGTGTTTGAATTTACCATTATATAAAATGACCAAAGCAAGCAGCTTTAATATTGAAAATTGCTTGAAAAATTCATCGTTCTTATTATAAATATTTATCAGCACCTTCAAACACGGCTCCATCTGAAAAACGTTTCCCGTTGGTCCGAAGAGAGACAATGAGCTGAACGTCTTCAAAATTCAGTTTCATGATTTTGCTCTGTGAAGATTTTGCGGTGCACGGATGAGCTTTGATTTTTCTTTTCAACCTCTGACTACCATGCTATTGTAAAGTATGAATTCGCCCTTACCTGGAGAATAAAGTGTGAAGCCATGTTAATTAAAGAGTTCAGTCACGGTGGATCTCAGGGATCGATTCCTCCACAGCGAGAGTATCTTGAGACGAAAAATTTACTATGGCGAAGAGTACATCATGTTTACATTTATTGAAAGGTCTACCGTGAAAGGAACCTCTTTATACTGTTTTCAGCACCATGCATCAGTAAATTCGAACAAACATTATGATCTTTTAAAAGGTCAAGACCTAGTACAAGCCATTTAAGACATTACGATTGATGCTTTTACAAACAGATCATGTCGACACACCCCCAAGCACACCTCTTCTGTTAGCCAATTAAGAACAGGCACGGTACACAGCTGTCAATCTGATACGATTCGCATGAGCTAGGGTATAAGTTTTATTCTCTGAGACCGTGCGCTAGGTTGCACACATTTCAAAACAACTTGCACGAGAGCTATCTTGCACGAAATTGTTTTCTATCATTATAGGTTGTGGTCAGTCCAGTAATGGAACTTAGTAAATTGAATTTGTCTACAACATCGAAATAATCGATCGAACACGCAGCTAGTCTTGCTTATGTTCGTTTTCCATTCGAAAAATACGTGTTCATTTAACGTCCACGGTGAGTCACAATATTTCCCAGCGAAACGTTGAAATTCAGATATTTGAATCGACGTCTCCCGAGGTTCAAAAAACAGCGTAACCAATTTAGAAAACATTTTTGGCAAAACGTGCCATGTCACAACTATATTATAAACTTGCAAATAAATATAATTAAACTCTTTAATATTTAAGTGTTGTACAGAGCCGTAAGCTTTGTTTTAACTAAACGAATTATTTCATTACTTTTACCTGCAATTTTCCCCCTTTAAATGTACCCAGCAGAAACTGCTTCTATTCTTCATTCTTCGTTTAAAATCGCGCCGGGAGGGCTACGGGCCATCGAGTATAATAAGTATTTACGAGACGATGTATTCACTGTTTTACCAATACGGAACATCTATTCAGGATCAATTTGGCCATATTGCATTTTTTCCCGTTCTCCGCAATGAGATCACTAGCCAAGAACAGTTTGAGCTTCATCATGAAAGACTGACTTTACCTCTAATAATGTCTTACTGAGTGAAAACTTCAGCCTCTTGGACTATGAACTCAGAACTCGGAGTCGTTGCATCTGACCAATCAACCTTAGATCGAGACATGTGATGGAAGTATGAAACAATTGTTTTCTATGTAAATCCAGATGAAACCTATTAGGAGGTAGGTAAAGGGGTGGGGAGGGGGAGTGTCCTGTTACTTAATAAGGGAAAACTGAACATAATATATCATTGGTTTCCCTATCCCGTTCACTTACAAGGATAATTTGCGATGGTAGGGCTTGTAGACACTTCACAATGAGGTAAATATCGATATATCTCACCTGAATTTAAGGTTTTTCACTTCTTTTTGTCTTACCAAAGATAAAACATTCATTGGTCTACATAATAGGAATAGCAATTTAATATTGATTTAGCCCTACTGGTTTTTTTCGTTCTTTATAATAGCATTAGTAAATGCGAATTCTTTGAGCTTCCATCAAAAAGTACTCGAACAGATCACCTGAGATAGTCCTCTGAAATCTTAGATCTAATAAAATTCCCGCTCTTAGCGCGAATCGCTAAACCGTTTATATTGTGGATTCACTATTGTAGTACTGCATCGAAGCTATTTGCCAACTAGGGCTGCTTAGTTTTTTCTGTATATAGATTAGACTGAGAAAGAGATTGGGAAACTTAATCCCAGATTTGCTCGTTCAGTGAAAGAATACATCGATAAAACAGTAAAAAGATGATTTACACCGACTAAAAAATTCTGTTCAATAACTACCGTCTGTCTAGCTGTATCTTTTCTTTAGCAAACCTTGCGCGACAACATCTGTCGAGGATAAGATCTACAACATCGTGGACTATGAACTCAGCTGAGAACTCAGAGTTCTTGCCAATGTGGAACACCGATTTAAAATCAATTTGGCCCTACTGTATTTTTTCCGCTCTTTGCAATGGGATTACTAGTTGCGAAAAGTTTGAGCTTCATCATGAAAAACTGACTTTTACTCTATTAATGTCTGTTGACGAAATTCTCAACCTCGTGGACTATGAACTCAGAACTCGGAGCTGTTGCATCTGACCAATCAACACTAGACCAGAACATGTGATGAAAGTATGAACCAATTGTTCAGTACTTACATTGAGAATGTGCGTGGCGTAAGCAGTGCGTTGTGTAGTCCAGTCCAGTGAATAACATGGCGCGAGTGAGAATATTGAAACTGATTTCTATCAGAAATGACATACACGAATTTATTAAGATATGTGAATATAGAGAACCGATTGCTTGGTTACTACAAACATTGAGTACAGGCAAGTGGTTCAGTTTTTCCCAGTGTAAAGGTTCCAAGTGTTGATTTGTTGTATATCTTTTGAACACACTGAACACATATTTAGTATATATTCAGTGGTTACCAAATAGGAACTATAATTTAAGATTAATTTGTTACTATTTTGTTTTTGTTCTTTGACAATTGGATTACTAGATGTAAACATTTTGAGTTTGCATCGATAATCTCTCGAACAGACCGTTCATGATCAAAATTAAATTTTCTGAAATTGTACAGGTATTAAAATTCCCGGGCGCAATTTACTTTAATAATACTACATCGAAGCTCTATGCCAACTCGGACTGCTTTGTTTGTCCTTTATACTAAGACTGAGAGAAATAGATTGAGAAAGTTAATTCTAGACTTGCTCGTCGAAAAATGAGATCGAGAAGAAAAATTACAGTGATTAACTGAAAAGTGGTGATCCCTAAATGAAGTCAAAACAAAAGTTCAGCAGTCAGGTTTTCATAGCTCTCTAAATTTTTTAATGCAAATTAGTCTTCTGCTTTCTCTTCAATAATCTCCGGAGCTGCGTGACAATAATTCACTTAATTTGTGCTCTATCAAGCGGCTTGATGACCAGGAAATGATTAGCTTTAAAAATTATTGAGTCTTTGACTTTTTGCGTTGAAAAAAACGTACATAGCAAAGAGCAAATCATGTTTATATTTGCTGAAATAGAAATGAGCCCGTAAGAATAATAGCACCGATTACAAATTCGAACAAATGTATAATACGATCTTTCAAGAGGTCGAGACCAAACGTAAACCTATTCAAGAAACCATTAGTTGGTGTCTTTACAGACTTAGGAGATGTAATAGAAAGCAAAAGCTACAATCGGTCGCACTACACTTCTAATTACAGTACCAACAACGTAACTCTTGTAATTGCAGCCGGAAACTTAAAGGCCAGCAGGCCACAGTGCTTATCAGTTATTTTCATGAGCATGTTAGAAATGTTGAGCGAAGGAGTTATTCTACCTCAACGCTTATGATGTTGTCAAATTTCCACACTGGCAGACGATCGAATAAATTTAACTAATCAATGATTCTGCTTCATTGTGCTCTCAGAAATGCCCTAGAAAGTCGTCTAGCCAGAACCATAACGAATGATTCACCACGAAATAATCTCATTGTAATAAGGTGAAAGATCCGACATAGTCCTGAGATCAAACCTATGCTCAAAAATTAATTTTCGCTGTTCAAAAAGGGACCAGAAGGAACAATGCAGAATGTTTCATGCAAGATGGATATATATACCTTAAATGTGTCCACCTGGTCTTTCAAAGAAGATAGATTCCCTGCAAATGGAAGACTGAATCCCACACGAGAGGTGAAAACGAAGAATGCTTGTCCAATTTAGCTTAACCAAACTAAACTCCCTTGATATCACTTGTTTTAGTGTACGTTGATGCTGGATGCTAACGGAGTAACATCGCTTAAGGACTAATTTACCGTCAAGAGAAACAATTCACACGTCTCCATCCAGAATGTTCTTCGACAAACCAAGGTCGATTTCAATATCACGAGCGGGCATTTACCTTTATAAAGAGATTCTCAAGCCCTAACTGAGCTTGGCTTGATCACGGACGCTTAGTTTTTTTTCCATAATATAGACCATAATGTCGAGAAGAGTGATAGAGAACTGAGATACAAAACGTCAACGTCACATGACGCTTGTAGATGGAATATTTATCTAATCATGGATCTATCGCTTTCGCGTCCAATCACTGAAACACTATTGTGCGTGAGTAGATTGCGTGACTAGCAAAACTTACACAAGCCAGACGTAAACCCAGCGGGGAAAGTAAAGACCTTATGCAGATTCTCTTGCGCTTTTAAGAACTGCCATGATCGGCGAATGTTAGACGGCTGCGTGCCATTTCATTGTCCAGTCTTTTAATGTCAACCAATCGCAGCGCGTTTTATGATTGTTTATCATAGAGGGGAGACACGCGTCTTTTATTAGTTCCTTCAATCTTCCCTTGTGAGGAAAGAATTTTTAAAAGAGCCCTGGATTATCTTTTGTCGAAACTGTATGTGGAATGAGTTTCCCAATTTCTTGCAGCTCAGAAGGAACTGACGAGTTAAGCTCACTTCAGACAGGACGTCTTGAGGCGAGGTAAAAAAAAAAAAACCTGCATAGTCTTCTCATTTGAGCCATTGTGGTATTTCAGGAAATTTTGAAATGGATTTACAGCCTTTACATGAAAATTAGGAATAATAACGTTTATGCGCAAAAAATAATTGGATTCGCTGGCAGTCAGTTATTCCTACTCGTTGTGGGTCATGGATTTCACTAATCAATACAAGACATATGAAGTGAATAAAAATCATCAAATACTGTACCAGCACAACAAGCTTTCCTAAGGAACCTAACATGAAAACCCTTACGTATGCTAATGTGTTGTAAAAGGAATGAAGTAAAAAAGCGTGAATGGTTTGCCGGGAGGCAGACGTCTTTATCTCCATGGAAGTAAATGGTTTTTTTCAAACGAAAGTCACCAAGGAGGTGTTCCCTTTTGTTCGGCGTTATCGCTCAATCTCTTAGAGGCCGTGCAAACCGGGAAAATGGTAAATTCCGTCCAAAATAAAACTTGTCAATCTGCCTGAAAGGTAAAGAACATTTTGGACGAGTTTTTGCTCCTTTTTTCATGACTCCGCCTATATTACCTGACTAAAATTCCAAAGTGTAATTCTTTGCCATCCCTATCGTTAATATCCCAATGCGAGAGAAGAAATATTTTAATCTAAAATCTTTAACCTATAAATGTAAGCTTGACCCTGTCATTCAAAGAAACATTGATTTAGTCTCACACAAGTCTGGGGCAGAGGATATATCTAAATCTGTAATTACATTAAGTAGACTAGATAATACGCCTACGTACACAAATATAATTTGTATGGGGTTGTGTGCGGAGGTGTGCAAAAACATTTAACCCATCAGTGTCCATATCGAATAAGAAATCAGGTCACCGCTGCTCCAACCCCTTGTTCCTACAGACTAAACGAGAAAAACACATCTTTAGACGAACCTAGTAGTATCATCTGTCAAAATCGGAACGACATGAGTTTCTCCATTTCTTGCAGCTCAAGAAATAACGACTTTACTGCTGAAGAGATGGAGGATCTTGCTATACGGTAAAGAGATGTTGGGCGCTGGTTGTATCAGATAATTGTTGTGTCCTCGCATTTGATCGCACTCTGTAACCCAAAAGGTATTCCTTCCATGTACTAGCCTTGGTAGAATGAATAATGAAAAAATAAGATTGATAGAAAATTACCAGAGTATGCTGCACTCTGATTTTAAAAACTTCTGACGTGAGTAAAGTTGATTCAAATGAATTAGAGATGTTTAGTCTTCATTTTGCGTTTGGAATCTATTAAACTCCGGCGCGTAGGTAAATTGCTGTGTCCTTTAAAAACTATATTTATTTTGCAACTGTAAAATGTTTCTGTCTAAATACATGCACTTCAGTTCAGTAACTTTTCTGTCTTTATCCCAGCTGTCATGTGTTTTCATTTTGAGTCGTACTGAGTTTTAAGAACTGACTGGATTTGTTTGAATTGTGATAGTCAACCAGAAGGCTCTTGTTATTGGTGGTGCGGAAAGATGGTTTCTTCCCCCAAGAGTAAGGTTAATTGGGAACTGGCAAGAGACGCGCAAGGGAGCCAGTACTAATTATCAATGGGCTACCTGCAGACCTCTCCCTGGCTAGTGTTGCTCACGGCCTAAAACTTTTTCGTGGGTAAAGAAAAGCTCGCTAAATATGAGGGCCAATACACCGAATCGAAATATGACGTCCAATTGAGTTACTATTGTTGAGGACTTATTAGCCTCGTCATCATTACTAGCCTCTAATGTGCGAGAGGCTAGTAAGTCCAGAACAATGGCAATTCAAATTGCACGCCATACTTTGATTCGGTATATTCGCAAGCAAGGTTGACCTCTTAATGAATTGTACACTAGCACATTTGACACTTGCCTGTGTATTCTCATCAAACAGATGCTTCTTCTGCTGTGATTACGAGGCAAAAATAGTTTTTCATGTTACTGAAACGTTCTTAGGGTCTTGTTATGTTCTCTGAAAGTCTGTCGAGCATTGAATAAAACTATTCATAAAAATGATTATAACAGACTCGTGAAGTAAAAAAGGATTGATAAAAGATACAGTGCAAGAAATTTAATTGCGATACACATTTTAAATCAATTTATATCGTTTCGTTTATGTTTTCAAAAAGGAATGGTGCAAGATTTTCCGCCTGCGATAATGAATTATCGGATTCTGAGGTGAGTACCTTTAGCAGCTTTTATGATGGTTTCTAAGAGTGATTTTAATACTTCAGATAAAGAATCTAACTCGTAACACATGACGTCGTTGTGGCACTGGAAGAATTCCGCAAACAAAGAAAACGAAGGTAGAAATATGGAAAAGCACACTTAAGACTATCTATTGTTTATTACTATTATGAAATGTTATTTGCAGGGGGAAGATATTCCACAGAACTTTATTGAGAGGGGTAGCAACGTTTCCCCGCCGTCCGTGGAGATGCGTTCCACTAGAGATGAAGCACAAGAGCCAGGTCATCATATGTCAAGTGGTGAGCAGAACGATAGATCATCCTCCCCTTTCAGTTCCATTGGAGTGATGAATGGACTAGGACAGCAAGGAGATTATCAGCGGGAAGCCAATGGACTGCTTTCCGGACAGGAAGTTTCTCCTCCATCTTCGGAGATGCAGCATTTTGCAGATAACAGGTCTTGTCAGAGGCCAACTCAACAACAAGAAGAGAGAAGACAGGAAAATGGACTACCCAACCCTTTGGCTGACCGTGGAACCTCTGATGAGCCATCATTTTCCGCCGAGGCAGCAAGTGTGCCTCCCGACGTGACAGCAGGTAGAGACGAGCCACAACTTCTTGAACCATGCTCGGGAGAAGAAGCCTTGGAGGTACTCGACCCCATCCAGATGGAAAATCTGGTTTCAGATCAACGGATGGAAATACCAGTGCAGCCAACATACCAGCAAGGAAACTGTGCAGTTCAGAATGGATGGAGTTTAGCTACTCAGGAGACAGCAGTGCATGACGCACCACCAGTACCCGAGAGACCGATGGTGTGTCCATTACAAGAGAGTGGACAGGATCTTCGAGTTAGTTGTCTGGTACAAGGGACATCGGAACTGCAGCTACTAAGTGAATGTGATGATCGACCTCGATGTGGGCAGCAAACCAAGCATTTCCAAGTAAATGGTGTGAACTTTCTCGGTGAGACTGAGCAAGCAATTGAACACAGCTGCGATATGCAAGAGTTGCGATTGTGGGAAAATGCAATTGTCAGGCAAGTATCTAATCTGCAGGCTAAAGAAAAGAAATATTTCACAAAATCATTTTGGGCAACAGACAAGGGTTAAGTATCACTGGTCAATAAGGGGTTTTTAGCTTGATCATTGAAAACCTGACCTTTTTCCCTACAGCTCAATGCTTAGGGGAAAGACTTCGTTTAGAACTAAATTGACATACCATTTTTTTATAGGGCTAAGCCACAAAAAGCTACAAGGAGGATGAATGCAAGAGATGCGTTTTTCATCACAGAGATAACAGAGGTTAGGCAGCATCGCCATATTGATTCCAATGAAGGAACAACTGCTGTCTTCACCTGTCCCATGAAAACTGATCGCTATGGATACAAGCTTGGCTTGAGGATGTACCTAAATGGCGTGGGTAACGGAAGAGGCAGGTCTGTTGCCATCTTTTTGCACATGAGGATGGGAAAGTATGACAACTTTGAAGTGAGGTGGCCGTTCACTCAGAGGATTACGCTATCCATTATAGATCAGAGTGGTGATGAACGCCATTTAAGCCGAATCCTTCAAGCCAAGCCTAATATGGTAGCCTTTCAGAAACCTACGCAAATGATTAGTCGTACGGGATGCGGTTTTGTAAATTTTGCTCCCATAGAGGAGGTATTCAGTGATCCTTATGTAAAAGATGACACCCTTTTTCTCAAAATTGAGTTTTCTGCCTGACTGCTACATATCGTTCTTCTCTCTATACACTCGATTGCAAAACGTTGATCCTGACAAGCGCTAGCTAGTGTTTACACGAAGTGTACAGTTTTCAGTCATAAGGGTGTTTTTCATTTGTCCTACTCGCTTCTTTCGATAGAGATATACTATGATTAATGAATGATAACCCTTTTTGAATAGAAGTTTACCAAAAGTAGTGTTACTTTTAAACAAGCCAAGGTATAGATCGTCCTAATATCCCTGCTTAATTTCGTCTAGTACCAGCATTGGCGCATGATAGTATTATTGTTGGGGATCTTGTGCGATGTCTGCTTGGATGCTAAAGTAAATAGGGCTTTGGTTTTTTCGCCATAAAACAGGGTTTTGGCCATAATTTGTTTGACCACGCCAGGCCTTTTCTGTTTGTGAGCCTGTATTTATGCATGTCAAGGGATGTGAAATCCACTCTTGGTTCAATTTATCAGAATAGTAGTTATTTGTGCCATTTGTACCATTTATAAAAAGTTGCGTGCTGTGTAACTGACGTTATGCATGTGGTCCCCATGTGGATATGTCTATTAGTAAGAACAATTTAACTCTAAATGAAAGGCTAGTCTAACCAGTTAGGCGTGGGGTAAAAGAAGGTGACATGCCTCCTATAATCTATACAGTTATCTGTCATGTCTAAAGAGCTATGCAAAGTGTTTTTGAGTGTCAAGGCTATCAGTGTTTCCTGAGAGTCAAAGCTATTTTCTTTGAGCTTTCTCGTTTTTATAACTCGCAGGATCTTAGCCATTTGTTCCTTTCTTTGGCAACTCATTTTCCTTCCACTATTTCAGTAATCGTTTCAATTTAGCCCGCGACCTCAAGTACATGTAACATCTTCACACGAAACATGTTCCTTTTTTTATTCCCAAAAGTTTATCTGAATCTTCTATTATTTCCCAAAAGTTTGTTTGACTCTTAAATTACCCACTTTGAAAATTTTACTGAAATCAAGGGAAGTGGGGATTCTCCATTTTTTTTCTTAGTATTAAAAACGAGTATTAGTTCTTAGTAAAAATTAGAGTAATGTGCTTTTGAAAAGGACATGGAAATTTCGTTAAATTGACTCATAAAATATTTTCCAACCTTGCTAGCTGTAATTTGTCATGGAGAAAATATTTTGAAGTACTCTATTTCAGACGAAAATTTCATATAAATCTCCTTTATTTTTTCCCCCCAAAGGGTTTTTAATCAATTACTTTTTTATCAATTTTTTTTATTAATTACGCAATTAAAAATCGGGATGTAGAGGTTAATACAAATTATTTAATAAGATTAAGAGAATTGGAGCTGTTCCATTCTTTTTAGATAAAAATAGTGTTATTTCTTATCGGAAACCTGTTTTAGAATAGGTAGATAGATGTTAAATAAGTATATTATGTCTGTGAGCAAGGGAGCGTATCATTCCGAGATCTCACCCTGAACCACCCAGATTTCAAAACAGCTTTGATGAGAAATATCTCAATCGAAAGAGTATGTTTATGTGAGATTTGGCCATCCTTAAAATGGAACTGTGATATCGAGCCAAACGACTAAACATACTTGATCTTACTTGGTTTAATTGCGTTCATATCACTTAGCGTCCAACATGATTTATGAAACATTTGCATATAAAGCGTTACAGTTGCATTCCAAAATTTGTTTTGAAATGAAGTGTTAACTTATTTCAGATGTCGTTGCAAATACTATGGCAAAGGACAAAATAAAAGATGAATGTATGCAATCGTTGCATTTTACTGCTGTCCAAGGCATGGAAATGCGCCATAGAAATTGATATTATTATTATTATTATTATTATTATTATTATCATTATTATTATGAGTTAACCTCCCTAATCTTAGGTGTGATACAGCACTGTGCGCCTTATTTGGATGAGACGACTAGCTAACTATTTTTAACGGCAATTTTCCTTATAAATTAAATGCGAATGACATAATAATTAAAGAAATGCCTCAAACTTTTTAGCGAATGATAATCGGCTATCCTATTGCACGTGCACAGAAGAGGTAGTAAAGTATAGCACCTAGCTAGTCCTTGAGTATTTCAGCCACCGGCTCCTTACGGCGACACATCATGCTAAGAAATTTAAGATAAACAAACATGCCAACCAAAGCATCTTAATATGAGAAAAACAAAGCCAACGTGAAACTGCTTAACTTTCGCCTGTCATTCTTCGCTCAATGTTTGTTTCCACTTCACACGTTGTTCAAGACTTCCCAGGTTTCTTGGTTTTTTTCCTTCTATTACATTTTTGTTGCACCGTTAAATTTGTGCTGGTTGTTGTGAAGATCATATGAAATTCCTTTGTTTAATTCATTATCCAAAGTTGTCCTCAGCAATCTTTCTTAGACTAGTGTTACCTATTTAGCAATGACACTGCAAATTGCTGGTCTATATTTTAACCAGGTTATCATTCCTACCTTGGGTTAGGCGAGTTTGCCTTTATAAAACCAGCTAACCGCAAGCATGTGTGGGGTGGGGTGGGGTGGGGGGGGGGAGAGTGAACCTCGATATATTTATGAAGTTTTCATTCAGTACTGACAATTTTCTGCAAACGTGACTCTTTCTCCCCGCTCCTACATCCTCACAGTGAAACTAAGATCACATTCATCTGTGAAACTTGATGAAGGAAGTGTGACCGTAGTGCAATGTGTAATCAAATAATATATTTGGAAAAAATCGCTTTGCAATTTCGATCTTCAGCCAGGCGCCCGTGGTTGTAGCATCAAAACGATCGAAACGCTAATGCATCGGTAGAAAATATCTTCGCCTCTGTCACCCTGAACAAAAGGTTTCACGAATCATAGAATTATATTTCGTGAAAAATCTCTCGGTTGGTTTATCACTGCTCGCTTTTCTTTTATTTGAACCAGATTTCTGTAAAACATCAAAGCAAATTGTTTCTAGAATTCCGAGTTGCAAACTACTAGGTGTACCACCCATGGGTGCCTGGATAGTGTCGGTTGGTATATTCGTCGAAAGTCAATCAATATCTGATCGGTTGAATCTTGGTCAGTTTAGTTGTCTAATGCAAAAACGAATATAAAGAGTGGATTGCGTATAGGCCCCATCTCTTAATTGCATGTTACTTCAATTAAACTCTTAAGGTAACTTTCAAATGAGCTTTCAGAAGGTTTTAACAATTAGTAACACGGAGGTTCATAGAAAAAAATCAAAAAAAATTTATTCTTTTGCCTCTAATGTGATCTTGAAATAAGCAACGTTTCCCTTGCACTCTTTTAGGTAACACTCCACATTTTTGGAATCAGTCAGCTTGTCAGTATTATTACTGACCGCCAATGAGAGCGGGCGAATAGAGACTGATCGCGTGTAGTGTAGAAACATAAAGACTTTAATAGTAGGATAAAGAAACTGTATAATAAACTCTTTGAGTATATAATCATAGTTACATGTAATTAGCTTCGGTCAGTAATTTTAGTGTAGTCATACCGGAGTTTGAAATCAACTGATGATATTACCTTATCAGCACATTTTGATCTCCTCCACGACAAAAGACGTCATTGGTCAATAAGGATCTTTGACTATAACTTGTATAGTCCTTAATCAAGTCACCCACATTTTGACAGGCTGGCTCTTAGGCTTACGAAAGTAGCGCATGCTAGGTTAGTAGATCACCGCTGCAAAACACATTACACTCTATGCACGACCAAGACAACTACATGTTCATTGTTCACGTCAATATATTCTATCTCATCTATTCTTAATTTTCGGATTATTTACAGAAACAAATTGCTTCCAATTGAAGTTTTCCCTGGTCTACGGTGGAGTCTGGCAGAAAATTATCTGAATTGTGAGTACAATCATTTCAGTCATAATGTATCATCTATTAAAGCACCCAATACTCAGAGGTTTCCGGTTCATTACTTCCTTGTGCCCAATATACGTATTGTTTTGTTATTTCCTGAACGTTGTCATTATGTGGTGCGTCAGTAAGCTCGTGGTCTACCCTACAATTAACACAAGTTAGTTTAAATATCGTAATCCCTTTCCTCGATGAACTTATATAATGTCAGTTGCAGAAATTTTTTTTCATCTTCAATAGTTAACAATCATTATTCAAAGTGGAGGTGAGTAGCATAGTACTTGCTAATCACTTTTAATCTACGTCATCAAACAGGACAGGACATAGACAGCCATTCCTTCCAGTATTTAATGTCATTTCAAACCAAACAACCTAATACACTCGTACGACGAAGGGCTAACGCTCGAAACGTCAGCTTCTGTAATCGTTACGGTGGCCAATTTACCATTTCAACTTTGTTGATATATCCAACTTAATACACATACCTGAAATATTATATTCATGTTTTCGCAAACTTCTAGTAGTATGTTCGAATCCAAAAACCACGAAAAGCTTCTTCCGGGAGCCTGCGTAGTGAAGTTATCCTCAATACTGAGACGCCCCTTTAGTGTAGCACTGGATCCACGTAAAGGCTTAAATTCGTGCACGCCAGAACTCGGCCGGAATTGTCGCATATGACCGAAGAGAAATAAAATAGTCGTAACAACTTAAACTATAAAGTCAGTGTAACCTTTTCTTTTTAAAGTGGCATTCAGTTGCCCGGCGCTCCCTCCCCCTCCCCCTCCCCCCTCCCCCCTCCCCCCTCCCCCCCCCACTTTAACTCAAGGCAATGTTTTATATGCAAAAGAGAACAAGACATGTAAATAGGACCTTCTCATCACAATGATTCTCAAAACCGGAAGCGATCCTTTTGAAAAAATATATTTAGTGAAGCACTGAAGCCGTTCTAGCTTAACTTTCATGAACTAAGAGGGGCATGGTAGAACGGAATGCGTGCGCTAACCCTTTTCCGTTTGTGAGGGCCTCACATATGCAATCGTGACTACATTCTAGAAATATGATGTAGCATAAGTAAACGCAGCAGACTTCTGCAGAGACTTCCGTCGCACGTGTATGCAGATATGCGAATGATTTCTTTAATTTAGTCATGTTCAGAGATTGCTGTCATGATATTAAAATTATACCGCTCTCTGACAACAATTTGACGGGCTTTAGAAAGAAACAGAAGAAAATCTTACAAATAGCATTTTATGTGGAATTCATCTAACCCTTAGCATTCTTGTTTGCATTATTTTGTACTGATTAAGCACTTGATCAATTCTAGAATTTTTATGATGGGAGGCACTTTTGGAGTTTTGGAGTTGTCGTCAGGTAAACATTGTGTATGGGACATGTGATTTACGGTAATCTGGAACGTGATCAGAGGGGAGTGAGCCAATGAAACCGCAACTTTACGTCACATCGTTGTAAGTAAAACAGGCTTCCAACCCGAGCCTATCAGTAGTCAACATCGCAGAGCCGAAGGTCTAAACAAGTTACACATGCATCAAAAGCCAGTCGGGTGGACACTTGCAATAACTTTTAGAAGCAATATTTATGAAAGTCGTTTTATTATGAGGTAGGTAAGTGTAAGAGTGACCTTGGTTATCTGAGACTAAACTTTTAAGTATTTATTCTGTTTTTATTTTACATTTCGCTCCTAATTTCGAGGATGCCATTAGAAACTATCGCCGCTATCACGAACGGTTTTCTCGTCTCATCAGTCATCGTTCTCGTCATGATTTCAAAAGCGATGATAAGTCTACGGTAGAAAATTGAACTTTATGTATAGATTGTGGCTGAATCACAGCTTGCATTTGGAACATATTACACTTTTTTTCATCCAGCCCACTAGTGGTAAATTCCATTTCTTGTTCATGTACCGTATTGTTTGCATGGATACTAACTCAACCATTGCTAATCGGCAAAAAGGTCTGATAACAAGCTTCGTTTCATTTATAAGAATCAGCGGGAGAACGTGGGCGAGACAATTTATCGTGTGTCTCTCCAATAATAACAAACCCTACTTAGAGTTCAATAGATCAATACAAGAACTATATCAATTTTTTTCGGAACGACTTAGGGCTATAGTTGTTTTTAAAGAAAGAACACGCCTACACTAGCCGATTAGCTCATAACTTCGGTCGCTGTCTCACACATAAGGTCATGCACCCTCCTTAATTGTACATAAACTCTCGTTCTCGTGAATAAACATCGCATCAATCCGCAGTCAAGTTCTGAACGAGTTACGCATCAAGAGCCAGTCGGGTGGACTCTTTGGCATCTAGCAGCAGCAAAATTTGTAAAAGTCGTGCCCTTACTGAGGTATGTAGGTGTAAGAGTGAGCTTTTTTTATCTGAGACAAAACTTTTAAGTCCTTATTCTGTTTTCATTTCAAGGTTTTTCTTGTATCATCTTCCATAGTTATAGTCGGTGATTTTAATATTAATCATGACCGCATGGTAGTAAATTGAACTTTATCTATAAATTGTAACTGAAACACAGCTTGCACTTGGAATATACTCGGCTTTTTTGCATCTTCGCCACATAGCGTATTCGTATTTTGCGTGTGACCTCAAAAATTGTGTAAGTTCAGACGCATGGTAGAAAAATTGAACTTTATTACTAAATTGAAAGTAAATCCCAGCTAACATTTGAACTGTACCATGCTTTTTGACATCCAGCCCACCTAACTAGCGGTTTTCGCCGAGCTGACGGAGCTGGTCGTCAGAAACTAATTACATCGCCACTGCCGGCTGTATAGAGAATCAAGACACAGTCATCGACACTTCACTCGAACGGTGAAATCATTGTTATAAAATAATTTTATCAAAATGATTTGCTTCATAGCGTGGACGTTTTTAAGGTTGTTAAAGCGGAAGTAGCTAGAGTACAAAAGACCCAACGAAAAACCTCACGCATAAAATTTTTAACGTAACATTTTCACTTGGTTTGCGGTGTATTAAAAGTCACCATGATACTCAAATAACTCACCCAGATATGTGGTAATTTATTTGGCTTTTATGCAATATCTCTCTTTAGACTAACGCGATTCTTTCCCCAAGGGAAACGCCGGCCTGAGATTTGACTCTCAGATTCTTCCAGATAAAAAGAAAAAAATAGAACAAATTGTGTGTGACCGTCACTGAGGTTTGGAAAAACTTGCTAGCTTGCGTGACAAGATAACAGTTATTTCGAAAGATGCAAATAGAACTAGCTTTTTATAGCACTTCCGTATAAACTTTCAGCGAAAGCGGGGAAACGAAGGGAGCAAAAGGACGGCTGCTTTTCTCAGGCTAGCTTGTAAAGCGTTACACATGATTCGAAAATTTGTCTCAAAATCTGTGGAATTTCTAGGAACAGCGTAGCCTACTCACAGAATTGTTTAGTAGAGCGTGCTGAATTAATTTTGAAATGAAGTCTTAAATCAAACAAAATCGTAAATCTTCGGCAAAGCTTACAAAAATCAATTTCACTCGTCTTTAGCATATCGATAGCCTTTAGTAATTGTATGAATGCCATGTAGTTTTTTCCTTGAAATATCTGTTAATTCCTGAGAAAAACGATGGAAGCCGTTTTCAACTTAGGCACAATTTAACGATCATACCCAAGACGTGCAAACAGGATTGAAATCGGTCATGATTCACTTGACTCGCTTGTCAAAACTACTGAACATAATCTATCCTATTAATCATTTATCTGTTCAGTTTGACAGACTGTATGCAAATTTGTTTCGCTGGAATCTATAAAAAGAACGAGCTTGCGTGACAGTTGAATTTGTTCAGGGTGGGGGGGGGGGGAGTATGCGGTCTCTCTCTCTCCATAATTCGTTACTTTGAGGTAGCAGATTTCTCTCTAAGCTTTAAATAATGGGCTCGATCAGTTTTTGAATGAATTTTGTCGCCAAGACCTAAGAACTGTTAGGGGTTATACAAGCCAAATTTCCGGTAGTCTTCAAATATCGTCGGTCATAAGTTTGTGGATATCTTTGGCAGTCTCAGTGGACATCTTCAGCGGTTTTTGGACATCTTCGGCAGTGTTCGCCCCATAAAGGGTCTCAAACACTGTCACTTAAAATGCATAAAACATTTGTACCCCTCGAGCGCGTTTGAGCGCCTTTGGTCCGAGCTACTGAAGAAGGATCAAAGTGGCCACACAAATCTTTGAAAGGCTTCAAACTACGACTTACAACGAATTTGACCTTCTCGAAAACGGTCTACATGCTAAAAAACACTGCTTGCGTTTGTCCTTGAGAACGATAGAATACGACAAATACGTACGAAAAATACTTCTACACATTCAGAATATATCAAATTATATTTACCTATAGAGAAAGGAAAAAGAAACGGCCTAGCTTTAACGGAATGTTCAGTCAAAATCTGCCCATTTCTGCCGCTTTTATCGCCATATTGAAAATAACGCTACCACAATGCAGTGCAATCGGAGTGTGCACACCGCCCGGTTAGCTTGTTGTTTGATCAGACTGCTTCACAGCTCACAAAACGTATACCACATGACTGCATTAACACGTGCTTATCGTTTCGTATCGGCCGTGCGTGATATCAGCGATAGAGGGTGCTTTTTGCCCTTTAATTTAAAAAGGGTTTCCCTTTCCACTGTCATCTAGTAGTCTTCTAATTGGCCAGGTCACCTTGGAACATCAAGTATAAAACTGAAGCGGAGCGACTGCCGAAGATTAGATTACTATATACCTCAGATTCGGTCATTGCTCCAAAAACTGCATCCCTTTCGTAAACATTAAGAAAAACTCAAACCTTCCGCTCGAGGCGATTAATTTTCGTACTCACAGAACAGATGAATTTTCGAGAAGAGGGAAATGAGAACAGCGGCGTTCATGCCTATGACACACTTTTGGAAACCGAGCGAAGCAAGATCGTTGTGAAATACAAATGTCCTATATGCTGCCACGTTATGACTTTTAGAGTAGCGCTGTGCGCTGAACATGGCCAATTACTTTGTCTAAAATGTGTGACACGGCCTACAAGGTAAAGCCAAATATTTTACAGGATTATTTTGTTCAATTTTCTAAGGTTGTTTGTTTCCATGATTCTTGTTAAGCGCACACGACGAGCTACAAGGGAGGCTTGTTTTGTATGTTTTTAACTCCTTAGAGTTAAAATTTGCAACACTCTTAGGTCTCACAAGTTAGCTTTCTTTTATCTTATTTGACGAGAATTTTATTCGCACAATTGCTGTTTTTGATTTGAAATCTTCCTTTTGTCACTATATTGCTATTTCATGTCTCTAACTATGCAAGCTGTTAACTAGTTATGCTAACAGTAAAACTAGAAAGTTTTGTGTGAATCTTAGAAAAGAATACGGATTTAGAAGGGGAAGGTAGTTGTCAAAAGCCTTGCAGGGCTGAATTTGGAATTAGAACACAAAGTGCAGGTAACAGTTTTTAAATTATCAAGTTAGTGAAATATGTTTTGGGCTCAGCAAGACCAGTGCCATCTGGTCACTTGCCCCAGGGTGCTGGAGGGCAATGAGAATGCTTCTCACTTGACTTGTGCTAACCCTAACCCTAAACCCAACTGCAAACCCTAACCCTAACCTGTAACCCTAACATCAAAATACTGCAAAAAGGTCTATGGAACTGAAGTGATTTCTGCAACCTCAACCCTAACCATAGGTTTAAGTCGAGACTCGCCATAGCTGTCTCCTGAGGGTGTCAACTACCTTAGTCAGGTGATTATAATTTTTTTCTTAACGCTTCAAAACAAACCTCGCAATGTGATACTTCCCACCGAAACGACATTTTTGACTGACTTGTATTGGATTACATTGGTGTGGAGTAGTGCTAGTTTGCCATTATATTGCCCTTTGTCGCACACGGTCGGTTAACCCATCTCAGACTCTCCTGATTGACCAATGACTGGAGCTATCATCAAAGTTCACTCTTCATTCTCCTATGGTGTTAATATTTTACGAAAAGAAAAATCATTTTAGCCGAAAAGCGTGCCGTGTCCGTTTCAGAGGGCCACTAAGGAACTGTTAATATGTTTAATATGTGCATGATTTCTGGTATTTAAACCAAGGATCCAGTTTCGTGCATATTCAAGGTTTAATAATCTAAGGAATGAATTCCGAAAATGAATTCCGAAATAGATCAGCTGAATTAGAGGTTTAGAGACTCGTTATCGATCGCAGGCGCTGTGCCCTGCTGTATATCAAGGTGTTCAGTTCGTCGAAGTTCTGCAAATGTCTGAGAATCCATTTGTTACGAGTCTGTTTCGTTCCACTGAAAAGATGAATTTATTCTTCTAAATCATTCTGTCGCTTGTTCAATCGCAAACACAAGCAGACTATTTACTAAACAGTATCACATTGGCAGCGCATGGGAGTTTTCCTCGCTCGATTTCAAAGTTCTGTTAAAATCATTTGCTCATGGTTATCCATTACAAAGTTATATGGTCAGATTAGAATGTAAAATTAGTCCAGTTTGGTAGGGTGAATGTAGAATTTATACGAAGAGACAGAACATTTTTTGATCACCTGGCCAAAAATGAAACAGTTATTTGAAAAGTTATATATACAAGGCTTATTTACTTAGGATACTTTAAATGTTGCTTCAGCGATGGCTTATCAAGCCCCCTTCTCCGACGATCGGATGGCGGTACACTTTTGTCTAAATATTATAATTTTCATTTAGTCTGGGGGCGTCCAAGGAACGTGCATGGTTGCAAGTAGCTTCCTATGTAAATTTTGATTGGCTCACATCACTTGATATAGTGGTGTGTAGGGAGGTGTGTCGAATAGTTGGCCTATAGCTGGAACTGTCACGAAAGTGTCCAAGGTTAATTCAGTTTCACTTCACTTACAGGGTGCCCCTTTCTATATGGAAACGAATAATTACTCTAATGATACTAGCGTTTCAATTCAAGTCCACAAATTTCAAAAGCCACCCGGGGTAAGGCCGTTTCAAATTACGCATCAAGTCCGAATTCTAAACCGATAATTACGATAAGTGCATAGGCAAGAAAGTATTCCGTGCCTAGACTTATAAATTCATTTACTCAAGGAAAAGAATTCAACCAACAGTTTCAAGTTAGGGTGCTTCAATTAATAATGTGAGGTTTGTTTTACGACGTGCGTGCTTGCAATTGCTGACTAAAGATTGAGATGAGTCCTGCTGACCATTTCCATTTGTTCTGTGAAATTTTCTAGCCATGGAAAAACATTTTAATGATGACATTGCAATTTGAAAACACGAGAATTGTCTTTTCCAGTGAGTTTAAAGCTGGAAGTTGTTTCATTGACAAGCCATTACCTCTAGACAGTCGGAAAGTGTTGTGACTGGGCATGTTATTGTCATCAAACGAAGGTCACTCAGAATTTGTAGAATTGCACGGAATTGAGTCAACTATCGCCCCTTCTAAACAGCAAGTTACAAAATCCGCCGAGCAATTTTTGTATCATGACAAATAAAACTAAAATTCGTGCACTTACTTTAAACATGTTCCCCAGTCCGAGTCAACGCATTGAACAGATGTTAAACCTGAAGGCTGAATAAAGATCAACCCAGAAGATAACTCTGTGAACATCTCGATAACGTTGCTACTTGAGCGCCGCAGCGAAGAGCGAAGAGTTTTGAAGTCATGTTATCGTCGACTACGAACCGACTGTTGTGACCCACAGAGGGTCAATGTGTTGAACGTCTTTGCCATATTCAATTGCATGTAGGAAACTAAGGCCCTCGATAGAATCGAACATGATACATTCTCAGCAGTTCAGACTTGACGATTGTGGAATAATTAATTCGCAGTTTAGTGCATCTTGCGGTAAATAATTGAACTCTTCGATACTTCTCTGACTTTATCGAAGACAGCTTCAGTTTACATCACTCCAAATTCTTACTCAAGTAGTAAAACCAGCCGAGTTGAATCGATGAACTGGGGAATCATTACAAGCTAGTTTCTGTTGACATATCATCGAAATGATGTTTAGATACTGCTGTTGCTTAGCGTGCCTTAGCTACTGCTACCATATTTGGTATTGCATGCATACATTTCTAAGAATAAATCTTGAGAAATGCTTGGTTCCGCGAAAGATATTATGCACAGAGAATGTTATTACGGCTTTACAAACGTAATGCAAGTTTTAGCTTCAGTTTCTATAGTCGTTAAGGACTGTAAGAAAACCACGACGAGGACGGCAGCAAAAACCGGCCAAGCGAAACTAAAGATTTGTTGCCGAGCCAAACAATAGCACATCACGTGCAGTTTGAAACTTTGTACTTTTTGGGCCGTTCCATACAGAACGAAAATGTGAAATCACCAACCCATACTTCACCCTATTTGCAGCAAAACCTCGACATCACATTCACATGTTATGCAACGTTTTTTGGACACGACACCGTAGCGGACATCTAGGTTAATTCTTCCATGACATCAACCGCTACGGTTGGCGTCATGGGAGAATTTTTTTGAAATGTCAAAGCCTTATATTCTGTGGAACATTCTGGCAAATTCCATAAAAATCCAACAAATCCAACTAACTCGTTCAACTCCTCAACTTCCATGAGTGATCAAGACAGAATCTCTCCTTAAAATTTCAATACAATGTCAGCAGACAAGTGATGAGAATAAAAAAATATCAATAATTTGATTCAATACCAAATTCTCCAAACCGATGCAATAATATAGTTTGGTATCGTTTTTTCAAAATCACCGACACGAAACTTTGTACTAAAGGGGATTTCCCTGAGCCTTAGATCCTCAAATAGTAATCTAATTGGCCAATTCACCTAGTATTCATCAAGTATAAAGTGACATTAAACGACCGCCTGAGAATAGACTGCTATACACTTCTGTTGCGGTCATTGCTCCGACAACTTTATCCCATTCGTAAACATTACGAAAACCTCTAACCTTTCTCTCTAGTCGATTTATTTCAGTCGCACTCACAGAAGAGATGAACTTTCAAAGAGAGGGAAATGAGAGTAGCGGCGTTCAAACTCATGATACACTTTTGGAAACTGAACGAAGCAAGATCATCTTGAAATACAAGTGTCCCGTATGCCGTTACGTCATGGCAGTCAGGGTAGCACTGCACGCTGTGCATAATCGCTTACTTTGTTCAAAATGTGTGACACCGACTACAAGGTAAAGAACATTTCGCAAGATTAATTTTGTTACATTTTTTCAAGTTCAACGCGCTCGCGACCAGCAACGAGGAAGGCTTGTTTTGTTTGTTATCAATTACTTTAAAATTTGCAACTCCCTCAGCTCTCACAAGTTAGTTTTCTTTGATTTCATTTTTACAAGAGGTTTATACGAACAATTCTTTAACTCAAGAATATACATTCAAAGGTCACCGCACGTGTCACCGCTAAACTACCCGTTTGGTCGAGTAACCGATGTTTTACTGAATTTTTTATGAATACACCGGTCACGCGGCCGGTGGTTTTAATATAACATTTCAATCCAGTATAAATAGCATGTAAGGTCTTTTATTTGCATAAAGAATTTCATATTTACTGAGCGAGCTGCCACATTAACTACCTAAGCGATAAAATGAGCTTCCCATTCTTTAACGTCACAGAAGGGAAAAAAGAGTTCGAAACTGAGGAGTCGGAATAACACCACAATAGGCCGAGTAATTGTTTTATTTTCGCTATCAATTACTTTGTTCAAATTACGTGGCACGGGCTGAAAGGTATAGGATATTTTATAACATTGACTGATTTTGTTAAATCTTACAAGGTTGTTTGTTTTCACGGTTTTTGTTATGCGCGCCCGACGAGCAACAAGAAAGGCTTGTTTTGTCTTTCATTATTTCCTTAGAATTGAAATTAGTGAAATTATAGGAAGAGACAGCCGGAAATTTTATCGATTACGTTATATACAAGAGGCTTATTTTCGAATTATACTTAAATTCTACCTCAGCGATGGCTTATCAAGCACCATCTCCGACGATCGGTAAATAAACTATTGTTTAATTATTCTTATTTCATTCAGTCTGGGGTCTTCAATGATGTAAAGTTTGTTTTATGGTGTGCTGACTCAAAATTAGGATGAGTCCTGCCGACCATTTCGATTTGTTCCCTGAAATTTTTTTAGCTTTGGAAAAACATTTTAAAGATGATATTATAATTTCAAAAGAGACAACCTCTTGAATTTGCGGTTATAGATTTCCGTCTTATTGTTTTTCTGGTGATACCTGACAATGAGATAAATGCAATATAAACCCGACGTGGTCTCTGGCACTGGCACTGGCACTGGCGAAACCGTGCGGAAAATTTCATGCTTCGAGGAAAAAGCAATCGCGAAAAGTTTTACACACGGGTTTTTGGTGACAGAGGTTGGGTAAAAAAAGAGTAAATTCTTGATAACAATATATGCATGGCGAGTGAGAGTGGACTTAGCGAGTACTTTGGCAAACGCAGAAAAAAATTTCGTGTCTGGGAGAAGTTCGGTACCTCTGTTTAGTGATGCTTGGCATGCACAATTAGGTTATTATGCAACAAAGTTGTAAATACGTATGATGCACGATCCTCGCAGTAGATAGCGCTATTTATGCAATAGCGAAAATCAGACCTGAAAAAAATTCAGGTCTGATTTTCGCTATTGCATAAATAGCGCTATCTACTGCGAGGATCGTGCATCATACGTATCTAATACCGCAGTTCAAAATATATGAACTTCATATATTTATTCTATCTCATTTATCACTTTCACGGGTTTATTGCGACCTGCTCCCAGTTGGCTTGTTAGCTCAATTGGTAGAGCGCTGCACTAGTATCGCAGAGGTCAGTGGTTCGAGTCCCGTACAGGCCTGATTTTTTTCAGGTCTGATTTTCGCTATTGCATAAATAGCGCTATCTACTGCGAGGATCGTGCATCATACGTATCTAATACCGCAGTTCAAAATATATGAACTTCATATATTTATTCTATCTCAAAGTTGTAAATATTGCGATTACAAAGAGACTTAAACGTAATGACGCAGCACAAAATTGATATTTTCAGAAACCTAACTGAACTTTTTGGATTTCAAGGGGAGAAAGCAAAGCGTGATAACCAATATCAAACATTTGATACACATACCTGAAATATTCTGTTCATGTTTCCCTAAACTTCCAGTAGCTTCGAATCTAACATCCGTAGACTTATCGTTTGACAAATTTTCATTTTGATGGAATTTTCTTTCTTGTGAAAAAAAAAACAAAGGTTAAGTTTCTAAGCTTTTGTGTGACACGATATAAAAAATCGCGGCCGAGAGGGCTGTCACGTCGGTTAAAAAGTGCCCTAGTATTAGAATAAGTACGCATACAGATGTTTATAAAAACAATAGGTTAGTCAGACAGAAAGCACATGGCACAACTACACAGAATTGTTCTGAGTTTGCTACCCCTCCTGAAAGCGACCAATCAGAGTGCACTCGAGGTTTTTGCGTCATATCCGCTTCTACATCTGAAGTTAGACGTATAACGCTCTATCGCCATTTTCTCATATTTCACGAATTGATCGAGAGAGACGCATCGTTGAAAGAACCTAGGAATAATATCTGCTGAAGCGGTTTAAAGGTATCGGACATGAGTTCAACTAATTCTAAATCTACCAGCTCAGAAGGAAACGATGATTTAAATGCAGATCAGAAGGAATTTCTCGATATAAGGTAAAGAGATGTTGTAGTCGTAAGTTTAACATGTCAGTTAACTGCTAGCAGTATAGATTTCTCTGTTTATTCTAATCTGTCCTCACATATTACTCAATGTCTGAATTTTTTTTTTTGGTGGATTATCAGTTTTAGTTCGTTTATTAGAAGTATAGAGGAATCTTGATGTCTAAATGAAATTTCTACAAAGTTGTGCATTACGATATTAATTATGAATTACGCCAGGTCCGTTTCCGCCAGGTCCGGTTACGCCTACTCGCTTATAAGTCTCGCAAAAACCCAGATCAGCGTGAAATAGCGCGATGATCGAAAACATAAACTGAGCCACAGCAACTTGTTGTGGAAGAAGACAACTCGAACCTTGATGGGGAGAATGTAGCAGCAATTGGATTTAATCGAATATTTATCTGTCCATTTTCTTGATTCGCTGACCGAAAGCATATTTATTTAGAGATTTTTGGGGGCGTATAAGGGGCGTCTACCATATTCTAATTGTAGTCTGCCTGTGATTGGCTTTTAACATTAGGCGTTTGGTTAACCTAACCAATGGCTGGAACTTATGCTCCAGTGAAATAGAGGCATGTTGACTTTAACTACTGAAGCGCTTCAATATCCTCACCGTGACGGTATTTTTGTTAAATAGCTTGAGGAGTAAAATCTATTGTTTCATGTCTTCGCATTTGGGAATCTGCAATGACGTATTCTTCCATCCCAATATTTCGTTATCTCCACATTTAATGGAACGACCTGAAGATTTTATCGTCGCTGTAGAGGAAGACAGGATGACCAAAACAACACTTCTTACGAACAAAAAACAATTTGAACTTGCATGATATCGTTTGAAAAGGCGATACAGTATAAACGTGACGTTTATTGTTAATGGGACTTTTGTCATTTTATTGTGTAACATCCCTTTTGGCTTACATTGGATCTATGCAAATAGTATGTTCTGAGGTAAATATGCTGTTCCGGAGAATATCCCTTAAAGGAGCGAGGGAGCCTCAAAGCCAACATTGCGTTATACTGTGACTTAAGGAGACTCCACTTACATCAGGATGGATGAATGATCATGGTTCAGTAGTTTGCGGAGAAAGATTAAAAAATCCCGGCTTGAAAAGACAAAATAAGAGGGAAATTTAGTCAAGGACTTTTGTTATTTTGTCGCTTAACATTCCGTTTGCCGTATATTGTAATTATTTAAATGATACGTTTTGAAGTAAAAAGGCTGTTCCCCGGCAAGTTGATTATTGCTACTCGTTTCTTGTTCAGATTAACGTCATTTACTAGAGCACTTTGTGAACTTAATCGCTCTACTGATTTTGAATTATTTTGACAAGGAAGCGAAGAAGATCTTGAAACGAAGAATTTACTTAATGTAGATTGTTCAGTATCTAGTTGCCATTTTGTAGCTTGAAGTCGAGAAAAGTTTATGATCATTTTAAGCGATCAAGATCAAATGAAAACCGCAGCATTGTATTGAGGCCCCGTCCACACTAGCCTGTTTTCAAATGAAAACGGAGCTGTTTTGCTCCGGATACGGCTATCGTCCACACTACCGACGCCGAAAACGATCACCGAAAACGGAGTCATTCGAAAACGCTCTCCAGAGTGGAGCGATTTGAAAATCATACTTTTTGAAAACGCTGTTTTCTAGTATGGACGGAGAAAAAGATGCTATCTGAAAACGGTGACGTCATCAAAATAGACACTACCGGGCGCCAGACCACTCGACCGTGACTATCCCAAATGGAGGACAGACGCTACCATGTGGCTTTTCTCTTGATCGCAATGATTTCCAGTCTTTTGACGCTCTTGCAAGCGCATTTAACCCTGCTGAGGCGCCACTTAGATTTCACAAAAAGAGAACAAGATATTTTAATGTTTCTGACCTTGCCAGCTTCGGGAAAAACGAAGATAAAACTGACGACTCTCTCGAAGCCCACCAAAACCTCGAAGGTTATGGACAAGACCTGGACGAACTTCAGTATAGTGGGACAACTTCGTCGCTAGAAAAGTAGTGGAGGAAGAGTGGAGGGAGAATTTCCGCATGAGTAGGACCTCTCTTTACGCTCTTGCTGTCAAACTATCAAAGAATTATAAACCACAACAACACTCAACAACAAAGAATCAAGAATGGCGCCAATTTCGCGGGCCGATATATTGAAATGCGCATGCTTCGAGTTCATTTAAGCATGCACACTAAGGGTATAAAGCGTTTTCAAAATGGTTACGGCGTTGTAGTGTGGACGGGCGAAAACGATACGAAAACGATAAGTGTGGACGCAAATCTTTTGGAAACGGAGCAAAACAGCTCCGTTTTCGTTTGAAAATGGATTAG
This sequence comes from Stylophora pistillata, assembly GCF_964205215.1. Taxonomy (NCBI): domain Eukaryota; kingdom Metazoa; phylum Cnidaria; class Anthozoa; order Scleractinia; family Pocilloporidae; genus Stylophora; species Stylophora pistillata. Next base: position 3,714,457 of record NC_142523.1, read on the forward strand.
TGTGGACAGGGCCTGAGAAAATGTAGAAACATTATTTCCGCCGAATTGCCTACCAAGCAACTTCGAGTAGAATCAAATTCAATATTACTATTTTCTTAACAGTAAACAAAGCATCAAACATGGAGCGAAAGGATTGCTGGCCTACGGAAAATTATGATTATAACATTTCGGATGTCTATTAAAACAAATAATGCGATCTATCTTTTTCCCACAAACATCGACACTATCTCTGAGAAATGCTGCGAATTAAAGAAAGGATGAAAAATCTATAAGGAATACTTAATAAACGAAAGACGAAACCTTAAAAAAAAAAACCCTCAAGTCTTGTATCATGACAAATAAAGCATTTATGGACTTACTTGGAATATCTCCTATTGTCCTGCACACATTGTACAGATGATAAAATTGAGGGCTGAATGCGTTCCCAACCAGAAGAAAACTCAATAGACTTCTCGGGATCAGTGCTACCAGATTAGGAGATCGAAGCGTTTTGAAGGTTCGAAACTGTTGCACAAACCGACTGTCGTGACCCACGGAGGGCAAATTTGGCAGCGTTTCTCACTCATCCATTGCACTGAAGAAACTGTAGGCTTTGCAACTGAAAATCGTACATTCCTAGCAGTTCAGACCTGATCATTGTAGAGTTCACTGGTAGTTTGGTGTATCTTGTACACTTGCAGTAAATATGGCCTCATTTGAGCTTCTTAGTGCTGTGCATATTCGGTACATGGCGTCTGTAGATAAATAACTCTTCGATGCTTCTCTGATATTATCAAGGGTAGTTCTACTTTGCATATTCAAATACTTACTCAAGCAGTAAAACCAGCCGAGTCGAATCGATTCAATGGTGAATCATTTCAAGCTAGCTTTAGATGATGTATGAAATGACATGCACATACCGTTGTTGCCCAGCGGACCTTTACACAACGCTTCCATGTGTGGCATTGCGTACTTGATTTCTTCAATTCCCAGAAATGCTTTGTTGCGCGAAACGTTGTGTACACAGGATGTTCTCATGGTTACGGTTTAGGCGAACAGTCTTCATGCCCACCTATGTATAGTTTTGTCGCTCCACTGCGAATTTGATTTCCAAGGTCAAAAAAAATTATTAAAAAATATTTACTTAAATCTTTACGATCAAGTCAATACTATTTTGAATTCGACCGTTTTGATTTTACAACTGCGAGAGCCGGCGTTATTGGCGAAGGTTTGACGGCCGCGTATCGTTCATTGTCAAGTCTTATGATACAAACCAATCTAAGTACGTGTTATAATTGTTTTTATTATATAGATACTGATGAAATACCCGGATTTCTCCTTTTTACTAAAAAATCATATCTTCACCGCGCGCAGTGAAGGCACTATTTTTATCTTTCACGTGTGAGGATATTGGTGTGGCCATCGTTACCAACATAATTACCCAATTACAATAGAGCTTCTCGCTCAGGCGCGCGGTTGGTTGATTTGAAATTTCATCAGTATCTATATACTAAACAGAACATTACATGGCCGCTTGGGGATACGAATTTTATCTTCTCGTGCTGAAATTATCTCTCACTCGTTCGCCGCGCTCACTCGCGAGAGATACTTTCAGCACTCGAAGATAAAATCCGTATCCCCGCGCGGCCATGTAATATCCTCTATATCACAGAGCCTAGACTCTCATCATATATCAGTATGTTCTCTCTTCCTGCGTGATGAGGGGAGAGCCCAGGATAATCTCAGTTTTGTCGAAACCGAATCAGTAATGAGTTTCAAAATTTGTTACAGCTCACAAGAAACTAAAGAGGTAAACTCAGATCAGACGGGAAGCCTTAGTGCAAGGTAAAGCTAAACTCTTTATTCTGCCTTTTTGAGTCAGTATACTATTTCAAGTCGATTTCAGAGTAGCTTTTTAAGCCTTTAAAATGAATATTGAGACCAATAACGTTGAAAAGTTTATATGCAAGAACAGCATGGACCCGCTGATAGTCAGTCATAGTTATTTGTGGTGGACATGGCTTTCACCAAGGAATACAGGAATTGCGAAATGCACTTAATTTAAAATACAAATACAATACAAACGCAAGTAGCTTTTCTTTCAACAAAATAGGAGATTATCAGAGACTTCAGAAAAGATAAGCATGTCTGCACTAAACAGTATATCAGTATTTGCACGAACAAATTACTCAGCCTTGTAAAACTAATTTATGCGAAAGAAAGGCGGAAAGCTCAAAAGAGTACTTTTGAAAGTTTATACATTTACCGAGCTCATACTTTGGAATATTTGGCCGAAATAGACTGAGGTGACAATGAACATTTTTGCAGTAGTCGCGCGGCCACAGCAACACCATTCCTGCCGGTCAGCGATCCCAATCTCTTACTTATGTACGCATTTATCCACTAATAGGAAAATTTTGCAATCTTAAAGAAATCCTTAAGACCCAGCAAAGGCCAAAAATAAGGGAGTCCTATTACCGTTTATGTGTATAAACTGAAAGCCATGGAATAAGATTGTATCATATTAGTGACCAGAGTTCTATAAATTGTAGAATGATATCAGTATAGAGATACAGAATACAATACTGCTGAGTTACAAGGTCTTCTTTTACAATATTTATTTACTATATATTTACTTTCTTTAGTAGAAGTAATAATTCAAGAGGTTCTGTAAGTGATGCGGAAACCTCATATTCTGAGGTAAGTTCAGACAACACAAATGTCTAGTTCGATCCGCCTCCCGGTTAGCTCAATGGATAGAGCGCTGGACTGATGTGCGGGAGGTCGAGGGTTCGAGCCCTGGCCGGACCAACACTCAGGGTCTTAAAATAATCGAGAAGAATATGCTGCCTTTCTATAACATCAAGAAATGGTTTGGATATTCTAGTCTTCTCGGATAGGGACGAATAAATGGAGGTCCCGTCTCTTGCAGGGTTAGGGGTAGGAGACGTTAATTTCCCACGCACGAGATTACTGTGTGATGGATGTCCTCCCCTGGGGTGGGGTGGATGGGTTGTTGTCTTGCGTTTCATACATGAGCCTCTGGCTCGGGTAATTTGGGTAACCATGCCCCACGTAAAGACATTAAACTCTGATTACTATTAATGTTACTATTACGATAGACCGCTTTCATAAAGGGCTGCCGGATTAATACTCTTTTGTTTAAATTTAAGTTAGCCCTTCTGGCCTCGCTTGAGATAACGTATTCTTTTGAATTTTGTACTGGAGAACGAGGCCAGAAGGGCTAATTTAAATTTAAACAAAAGAATATTAATCTGGCAGCCATTTATGAAAGTGTTCTATTACTATTACTATTACTATCCATTATTTGTGGTAGTCTGGAAAGACAACCACAAATAATTCGACGACAACTATGAGTTTCGCAAATGAAGACACACTATGAAGCGAGGATATATTTTACGGACAAGCCTTGAATCTTTTTATTTAACCTAGTCGTGGTATCCAAGTACTTATCGAAAACTGAAATATGAAATTATAAGGAAGAAGCTAAGCTAAATGCGAATAGACAAACCAACATTCCAAACATTCCGATATATAGGCAAGATGCAAAGCTAGCTAAAAACTCAAACAAACTCACAAAGGAACTATATATAAGCTCAAGGAAAGGAACATTAGCACTTACATAACAGTCCGCTTGTAAGAACTGAACCAAAACGAACCTCAATATAAGGTAGGTATTCGGAAGCGAAACGGGAAATCCAAACAGATACTTTTACTCTAATACAGAAAACTGTAGTCTTACGGTAAACGACAACAACCATTAAACAAACCGCTAAACGATAAACTAAAAAAATTCAACTACTCTTCTCTAAAAATCGCACACGTCAACATTAAAAAGGGGTCCGCGTGATTTGCTTACGATATTGATTCGTAATCTCAAAGCTCGCGCACGCGAGTCTCGCGCGCAGAAGTTTGTTAACGTCTTCTTAACAGTAGGCAAAAGGCGTGGCAGCCGTTACACTGTGACACTGTGTCTGTGAAGATTTGTATTCAGTTTGCTGATCGAAGAAACCTGAGTAAAAGTTACAAGAATAAACGAGAGAAACTTTATGTGTATTCTTTATGCACCATTTCCACAAGAGCAGTTTCGAAAGAAGGAAGATCTATTTTTATTGTAGATTTGAAAACATTATAAAGAAATTTTTTTTCTCTCTAGTTTACAGATGTCAGTCAGGGCCATGCCACCAGCCAAATGCGTGCACGTAGCAACCCCACTGAGCCGTCTATGGAGAATTTGGCTTTCGAAGAAGGTTTAACTTCCACCAACGAGGAGCCCGAGTGGACTGTCGGTCGCAGGAGGAACGATTTAGAACAACCAAGAGCTTACCAGTTGGTAGATGGTGGACGACATACTACAGGAAGTGGGGAAGTGTCTACTTTCATCCATGGAAATGAAATGGCCGGCACTATGGCAGTTGGTGGACAGTCTGGTGAAGGATCTTGCACTGTCCAGGAGAAGGATTCCATCGCAGGTCCGACGGCGAGTTCATATGCGCGACAGTCACTTCGAATGGATAATGATGATGTTTCGGGCCATTCCATCTGTAATGGAGGAGATGGAAATGTTCTCCTTCAAGAGGATCAGGTTGAACAGGATGTCTGGATGGAGAGACCGGAACATCTGCCATTTCCCCAGCAGGAAGGTGGTATACAGGTCAATGGGTTAAGTGTACCTATTCAGGAGACGGAACTGTGCAGATCGAGTGAGTCAGGTACATGCCAAACACGCGATCAGGGTTGTGCCTCGAGTCATCCCTTACAGGAGACCGAACGGCCAGCTGCAAGACGGCTAAGGGAACCTTCCGGCTTGCTTGCATGTCAACAGCCTTGTCATGACGGCTTCGTTAATGTAGTGAGCTCGTTGGGTCAGATCGAACAGCCTATTGAGCATGCCTGTGAACGCCAGGAAATACGATTATGGAAAGTACAACTTGATAGGCAAGTATTACATCAGTTGGATCACTACCATTAAAGATAGTTAAGCTAAGAGGAGCGCTTGCTCTACTGGAGCCACATCCGTGATTTGCGCTTCAGTTGGATGCCCCAATTACGATCTTGGAGAAAAATTACTCGACACGAATTTAAATTCCCCTTAATATACATCCATTTTGAAATCGCGGAAGTAGGTTTTTATGTTGTTAACTGCCAATATTTTCTTGAAAAAAAAAAACAAAAACAAACGAGAAAGGTATAAAAACTGAAATCGGATGGTTTTTGTTGGTGTAGTGTTCACTGAAAATTGCCGGACTAACCGTACGGGAGTCATCGCAAGGATCAGCAAACGCTTCATTAATAAATACAAGAACGGTAGAAATTCTCTTTGATTCGCGCTAAAAACTTATTTTGACGCAAACGATTAGCTTAATCTGGCTAATCGTTTGCGTTTGCATTTGAGCAAAAAACTCACTAGGAATTTTTTGGCTTTATTAAAGATCACTGGATAGTCCGGTTAGTACAGTCAGCCGTTAAAATAAGGAAAGGCTGCCTTACTTATAAATTTATGGCATCAAAGTCACTGTCTTAAAAGGATGTTAGTCACGAGTTTTTATGTCACGTATAAAAAGGAAATAGGATCTGTTTCATTTACCCTACAGTCAGTGATGGTTTGTTTTCAGGTCTGCTTCACAAAAAGCCGCAAGGAACAAACAAAATCCTCGGGAAACTTATTTCATAGTGAAGTATACGGAGGTTGGACAACTTCGCCAGGTTGGTTATCTTTTTCTTTCTAATATGTCATTACAGTTTTCATAATTTATTTCGAGCATGAGGATGCAATACTTTTTATTGTAACATTTCTTGCCAGTTTTTGTTTATTACGTTTTATTCTTACTTGACTTTAATATTGTTAGGCCGGTGACAACGGCTTTGTACCAGCCGTTTTCAGTTCCGCCATTGACTCCGATAGCTTCGAATATAAGTTTGGGGTAAGGATGTATCCCAATGGAGTTGGTGACGGAAGAGGCAGGTATGTGGCCATTTTTGTTCACATCATGGAGGGTGAACACGATGACTTCTTATCCTGGCCTTACGCTGGAAGAATCACTTTGTCAGTTTTGGATAGAAGTGGACACAGGCACAACGACATCAGCCGCACTTTGCAAGCTAAACCAACCTCAGCTGCATTTCAAAGGCCTCGGGAAGCCATTTGCCCTATGGGATATGGCTTCCTTTACTTCGCTAGGATGGAGCTGTTTTTCAGTCCTCAATTTGTCAAAAACGATGAACTGTTTTTGAAAATTGAATTTTCTACCAAATGAAGAAACCAAAGCGAATGTTTTCATATCCATAGTGTTTCTAAGAATTTTAGAGAGGAAAGTTTGTGTAATTTATTGAGAAGACGTTTCTACCCAAATGGTCGTTAGTAATGAATTACCACCTTCTGGGCTTTCTCTGCATCTGAAATCATTTAAATGAGCGAGTCCTAGGAAGTTTTCAACCATGATACACCATTAATTGTAATTGTACATCCTATGCTGCATACCTACTTGTGCCTACTTTATAGATGTGTTCCGTGGGTCTCATAAAGGAGAGTGGCAAAGGGTTAAGACGTGTCATTTGATCAACCGAAAATTAATACGCGAAGCGTGAATTCTACAGAAAGGAATGGTGATTAAGGTCAGTTTTAAACTCGTTACGTCTGAAATACTGCTGTAAGTACAGGTGACACATGAAGTTTTCCTATTTTCGTGCCTGAAACGGGATCAGGACCCCTTCTTTGCCACCCTCATACAGCTTCTAGTTAGGAACGTAGTGGTAAGCAGGATATGGCTTAAAACAACTAATTTACTTGCCTCATGAAAAAATTCGCTAGAATACACTGTAAAGACATTTACATAGCGACTTGAGTACAATATGACAACAGCACGTTATTCGCGAAATGTGTAGGATCTCTATTACATCCGCTTGAAGCTTCAGCTTTTTAAAGCTTAAAAGCAAGTTTTTTGGAAGACATAAGGACTTAATTTAGTGGCTGCATTCCCTTCTTAGAGCCGTTTGCTAAATGCTGGTTCGTTTTACAAGAATCATGTGAAGAAAATTCAAGAACATAAGAAAGAAAAGTAGATGCAGGCTTCCTGCAGAATATGCACCTAATTTTGCTTGAAACAGGTCTCGCTGTGAATGTTTTTAAATTTCTAAAACAAATGATAACGAAATTGTTATCTTATTTTGCTATGCTTACAACATTGGGAGCAAGATTATTCTCAGCAGCTGCTCCGAAACTCTGGAATGGCCTACCTATGGAGCTTCGTCAAGTAACATCACTTAACAGTTTTAAATCTCGAATTAAAACCTATCTTTTTAAGAAGTATTTTTATAGTCTGTAACTTAGTTCATTTTATTCTCACAGTAATGTATTTTTGCTTTCTCTTAAACATATGATTGTAAAGCGCTATTGATCAGCACATGTAACTACGCGCTATATAAATTGGTAAATTATTATTATCATTATTATTATTATTATTGTTAAGGGGTTTTTTTAAAGAAAACAATGGCGAAATTAATAGACTGCCCTTGGGACTACGACTTTGTTTTAGAATTGTACAGGGCTGTGTGGAAATCTTTCCGATCTTCCTTCAATGTATTTATCACGGGTTACGTAACGCTCTCTTAGGGGTGTTGCATAGAATGTTGTCACAATTGCTTCATTAGCGGTAGGCTATACATTCTAGCTGTTGTCATTTATATTCATTTATATTCATTTATATTCTTACGACCGTCCCTACGCCCTCAAAATTAAATACCCAGTAACTAGGGCTGTCAGGTTCTCTTAGAAGTAGTTTTTGCATATACGAACGTAGTTGAGATTGTTTTGTTGGGTAGTTTTTCTTGCTTTTTTTTTTTTACATTTCCGAAATTTCATTCCGTTGATGTACTATTCAAACCAATTTTGTTGATAAAGGCATAATAAAGAGGATCGCATAATGTAACCGTCGTTGATACTATCTCGAAATTCATTCAGGTTGGCCAACGTACGACCTTGTGGCCCGAAGAGTAAAAACATGTGTGTCTTGTCCGAGCCAAGACTGGAAACGAAAACTTAAACTAAAAGCCGCAGTAATCTAATGCGCCAGCATTAACACATAAGGGTCGTGTTGACACACCCTAATTATGGTTATTTATTGAATGATAAATGTTAAATATTCGTTTGAGCGGGGAAGCGAATTAGAATATAAGACTTATACTTGAACATGCCGTTAGAAAGAGGATACGGCCCTTGGATTTTGAACATCATCCTCCTTTTAATTTTTGCTCAACCAAAGCAGAGCCTTATCTTTTGCTGCAAAAATGGGCCTCAATCCTTCCTCAAAAAAGCTTTTGAAAGGCTGTTTTTTCTGAACTAAAATTCGCGTGTTAATATCAGCAATCGATTGAATGGATTCATGTGAGTCCCAGGGTGTTTTTCGTGAGATAGCTCCGAAAGCTTCCGAAAAGTCACGGGCTCAGCAGACTTACTTACATTCCTTTACCTACGGACTTACAATGACGATGACATAATGTATTACTGGCTCAGCCAGTAACCATATCAACGGACATCGCCGAAGCTTGCTTCGGAAAACTACCGACACTTATACATACCGACACTTAAGATAATTTCCGGAGCAAGAGGAATTTCACGGACTTATTTACCTACTTACACAACTATAAAATAGCAGGTGTAGTCTCTAATACACTTTAGGCGCCAACAATGTTCTTCTTGTGCCATGAAAAGTACGAGAATCTTCTCCGTGACATTGTTCGATTCACTTCCCTCTTTGAAATTGTTTACTACGATTTACAATAGGAAGTGTGCTTTCAATGGACTTTGGAGTTGGACTTTGAACTCTCAGCTTTCAATGGACTTTGGAGTCGGACTTTGCTCTCTCATTTTTCCTAATGTGTTGCTGACCAATCAGGATCAATCAGGATCAATCAGGATCAAAGGAGTGAGTTTCGTGGGAATATTGGCGTGTGGTGTCTTGTTACAAACCTTTCGAAAGAATATTTACTGGCAGTCAGCTTAAATAATTTGATTGTTTGTTCGAGTTTGTCTGTTTATCCATGCTCCAAGAGACGTTCCAAACGATTAGGTGACCTTGCAGAGTGAGGTAAATATCGAAATCCAACGGTCTGCTGGGCCTTAATGTCTCTCTTTTATCGGAAAGTAATTCCCTCTTTCTAAGAATCCATTTTAGTCTGTAACAGTTTTCTATATCAAGTGGCTCCCTTGATTGGATATTACATCCATTAACCAAAAAAAAGGTCGTAAGCGCTTCTTAGCAGACGAAATTTAAATGTTACAATAAAGTGTAAACATTTGGCGTTAGCTCTTTGTAATTGCAACCGGTAGCAGATTTGTGCTTAGTCCGTAATTACGCACGTCTTAACTTTAATGTACTGTATTTCATTGCGCAGTTTTTCGGAAGAGCCTTTCGTAAATATGAAATTTGATGTTCGATGGATGTCCTATGTTTGTGTGTATAACTTCCGTCACGCTGTCACGCCTCCGCCATACCTTCAAACACACCTCTAATCGCAAAAAAATAATTGATAATGATGGATTGATCTATTCGTCACAATGATCGAGTAATGTATGGGTGAGGTAGTCCCCGCGAACTATAAAATACTGATTCTCATTTGTAGACGCTACTGCCGTGAGAAAAATGTATGATATCAGTGGTTAGTGCGAGAAGGCTCGGATTGAACTCCAGCGCACCTATGTTTAGAAAGATTCGGTAAGCGAAGAATGAATTGAAATACATCTATGTTTTAAGTACATTATGCAACCATCGTTGAAAGAGGGAATTGTTATTATCAGATCATCGCTATTAAGGCATAAAGCAATTCGACCTACTGATCCAGTTCCCAGTTCTCCTAAAGGCTTCATAATAGCTAAATCAATTTATCGGATAACGGCAATTTCATGGAGTTGGAATACTTTATTTATTTTGTTCTGAGTGGTTAAGGCAACAGCGGGTTACAGCGATATTCGACAGAAGAGGCTAGTACTCATGTCGACCAGCATTGGAATAGAAACACTAGAATCGGATCCAGAAACAACAACGTGCTACAGATGACTGTCGACGAGTTTGCGCATTCCATCTGGCGGGCTTTTATGCATCACAATGATGTTCAAAACTGAGGCGTCCCTTTCGTGAAAACATTTAACGTACGCACAGTGGCACAAGTTTTAGAATTTTCCATTAATCTATTGCAGTACTGAATCCTTCTATCGTACATGAAAAGTTTCATTGAAAATGATTTCATTCTTCAATTTCAGAGACCAGGCGTAGAATATAAACTCGTGAGTCAGAACTGTAGCATATGATATTATTCGGTCAACTGAAAATGTGATCGTACCATAGGCTGAAAATTGATGAGAATCAATCAAGGACAGAAAACAGTTAAAAACAACGTGTGCGTGGGCCAGTAACGCCCATGGTATCAGAAAGTGAAATATTTCCGGTTTTACGGAATTTGCGATAGCGGGCGTGTAGATAGAAGACCCGCCATGTAGACATCGCATTAGTTAACACCACTCTCCCGAAGGTGTGGACAAGTCACGCCGCAAAAGTCATTCGAATGGACACTTGAATCAAATTTTGTCTACAGATTTTGTGAAAGAGGGCTCCTGGATGAGGTAAGTTGGAATCGAAGGAGAGCTCGATTATTCTTAGTTTGTTTTCATTACAAAAGTTTTGTCCTAATTTGGATTACGCTGTTAAAAACTTTCGCCTTTGTCGAAGGTTTGTTTCTTCTCGTCATTCATATTATGCGCGTGACTTCAAATTAGCCTAGGTTCAGATGCATTGTAGAAAATTGACCCTTACCTACAAATTGATCATAAATCCCATTTTGCATTTGTAATGTACTATGCTTTTTGATATCTGACCCGCAAAGATAGCGGTTTTCACCGGGCTGACGAAGCTATGTTTCTGATCGTTAGCAACTTGAAGTGCATCCACGGCTGCAGTTTTGCTTGCGAATTTTTCACATTTATTGACAGTGGAATCGCTTATTGTTACAACATCATTTCATCAAATAATTTGTCTACGGTAAATCAAAGGCGAAATCTCTGGGCTTTTACAGAGGCGGTGGGGTAGAAAAGACTTAAACGGAAACTCAAGCATGATATTTCTATATCAATTCTTTTCCTTCTCTTATTGGCTCTAGACGCAACAAATTGACGTAACTAAAATTTTAAGTAAAGCGAAATATTTTTGCAATATGACAATTCCTTTATTAACCAAACTTGTTCAGTCAAGATGGCTGGATATTAGCCTTGTTCTTTTATCGCATTCTTATGGCTTCAACTTCGCCCCGGCCATAAAAATGCAAAAAAGAAAAACTGGACCAATATCCAGCCATCTTAACCTCACGCTTGGGTAATAACGTATATTTATTGAGCCAGGTAATTTTACTTTTTCACCAGTAAAACCGAGTGAAATTCAAGCTCGTTCCTTTTATCGTGAAACTAATTTTATACACTCACAAGATTGTTTTGTTGCATTCTTAGATCTGCAGCACAGGTAGCCACTAGAAGCAAAGGAAATCCTAAAGAAACGTGTATTATCTTAGAATTTACAGAAGTTCGTCAGTTATGCCAGGTTGATTGCAATGGAGAGGTACCATCCATTGTCAGTCCTGCCTTTTACTCCGACGAGTATGAGCACAAATTTGGCATACGAATGTACCCCTGTGGATTGGGTGAAGGAAGAAATCGACTCATGGCCGTTTTTATACAAATGATGAGTGGAAAATATGATAATATTCACGCAAGATGGCCTTTCACTCCACGAATCACCATTTCTATCTTGGATCTAAGTGGCAACGAACGCCAAATCAGCCAAATCATTCAAGCCAAGCCAAACATGGTGGCGTTTCAAAAGCCAACAGAAGAGATCAGTCGTACAGGATGTGGTTTAGTAAAGTTTGCTCCAATCGAGGAAGTATTTGGTGCTCCTTACGTTACGGATGATAAACTGTTTCTTAAAGTTAAGTTTTCATTCTGAATGTTAGTTACTGAAAACTGTTCAATTCACCATTTCTTTTGCATACACATTTGATAAGATAATCGAGGGTGAAAATTTTAGGTCAATATGAACTTTTTGCTTTGTAGAAAGGAATATTTTCCAGACTTCAGTATTATTTAGTTCCGCATTTTTCAATAAGCAAGGTATGATTCAAACCTATGATTAACTTTTGTGAACAAGCCCCGTTCAGGAGATTGGGAGGAAACGGGTAAGCCTGTTCGCAACCCTTCCTTGAATGTTAAAAAATGTAAAAATTGTAATTATTTATTATCCAACTACAAGGGCGTAGCCAGGGGGGTCCTGGGGTGCCCGCGACCCCCCCTTGGTAGGCGTTCTTTTGAGCAAACAACCTACAATATTCAGGTGGTGAAAACGCCATGACAATATTTTGGCCTGTCCACTATACTCTCACTGCTCATCCCAAAACTGTAACATTAAGTAAAACATGCATGGCAGGGAGGTCGACATGACAATCTGGCGAGTAGCCTCTGTGACCCCCCCCCCTCCCCCCTTTGAAAAATCCTGGCTACGCCCCTGAACTGTGCTTTATTGAGTACAAATAATGCGCGAGACGAGTACAAATATCACGCGATATTTGTACTCCAGAAATATCCGCGAAATTCGCCCGCACTGAAATAACAATTTGGATAATAAATCTCTTATTCACGTTTTGTTGTGTAGTACCGCACAACTCGTAAAAATACCTAGCGATACTACACAACAAAACGTCTAATAGAGCATATAGCATTCAAATATAACGGTCATTCGTTGATGTTGCCTGATGAGTGTGGTCAACCTTAGACCATACGAAAGAGGACTGTCGCAGCAATAAAACGATGAATCACTCCAGAGGTCCTGAACTGGTTTGATTTGATATATATATATATATATATATATATATATATATATGGCTTAGACGATATATATGGCTTAGACGATACCACAAAGGTTGGATCGTTTGGGGTGACCATATTGGTTCTCCTCCATCCTAGCATTAGCACTGCACTGATGAGGCCCAGAAGGCCGAAACAGTACTGTCTGCAGTTAGATATAGCTCTTTGGCATACAAAGCTTTGCTTTCATGTCCAAATTGAGCACTCTAACTAGGATGAGTCATTGCTCTGCAATTGCGCATGCTCGCTAGTGTACTCTAGTTTGAGCACTCTGGCATGGCTTAGACGATACCACAAAGGTTGGATCGTTTGGGGTGACCATATTGGTTCTCCTCCATCCTAGCATTAGCACTGCACTGATGAGGCCCAGAAGGCCGAAACAGTACTGTCTGCAGTTAGTTATATATATATATATATATCTATTTCTGATAGGAGACGATTTGTAGTTCACGTACATTAAAGTGTATTGAGTTGTAAAATAATAAAAGGGGCCTTAAGCAGTCAGGAAGGCAACGTCAAGGAAGACGTCTATCAAATACGAATTTCTACTTTTAATTAGAATTTCGAAAATGGCTGCATGTGTTTACCATCTTATACGGCGCCACAACTCAACCTCAACATAACTTATAAAAGTAGCATTGAGTTCCAAATTGAAATTAAAGTAATTTGCCGTCGCGGTTTCGGTTCGCAGACGACGCAAATTTTGTTGATTTCACGTTGTTGTTTTGCAAAGGACTGCTAAGAAATGTACTAAGTTTTAAAAACGCACGTGCTGAGCTATCGTTCTGCCAATTATATCTTTTGTTTTTCCACGCCCTCGTTGCCGTTGCAGTCGTGGTTTGCTTAAGGTCCCTAATGCGATCGAATGAAGTGAAACGAAGACATACGTGTAGACCCAATAGTCGTAAAGTAGATCGATAACTTTAATGGAATTAAGTAAAAGTTTTAAACCATCCGCTCAAGTATTTGGGCAACAATACTTATTAACGTAATTTTGTAAGACATGGTATTTTTTCAAAACTAAGCTTTTGCGAGAGGCATCATCAAGAAACTTCAAGGGAGCTCTTGAAATATCTAACAAAATATCAGTGCTTATAGTTCGTAAATTTTTTCTAATTTGCTTACAGCTACTTTTATGTTAACTTAATCGGTGTCACCAACATTGTTGAACAAGTGGCTTTACTCTAACAACTGGATTTATTGGAGGCGAGATATTTGTAACATCTTTTTTTAGGTATGAAGTCGATACGATATACCCCCTAATCAGGTAAAAGAGATTCCCTTTATGTTTTGTATGAACTCTGGGAAAGTAATTAAAATTTCAGTGTGTTTAAAATAAACAAATTGCAGCCGTCTTTGACATCGCAAGGCAGATCTAGATTAATATGTGTCAATTATTAACATTTCATCATAAACCTGGTCTAGAAGGAGAATCCCCTCATTGTCAGTGAGATGTTTTTCTATCCTAATGGTTCGTTAATGATACATGGCACCTTATATACATATCAGGTGTCAAAATCTGTTTCGATGATAAATTCTTCAACTATTACGAATCCAAAAACGAAAACGCAGACACTAAACGTACTGTTTTTTGTCCGACCTCTTCAACTGCTGCACAACAACTTGCGAATCATCAGGACGCTGTTCGAAGAATCAATGGCAATTGATCCAGCTCGAAGGACCAAAAATTTGAATCTTCTCTTTACCACAAGAAAATATGATCGATCGCGTAGTTTACCGTGTCAAAACTACAAACTATTATGCCGACAAAAGAAATAATGAGATGATGAAACTATAGTGACGATTTCCCTTCATTCTAGATCTTTACTCATTCAATTCAAGTGGAAGAAATAAAGAAAAATGTGTCAGAAATGGTTTGTGCGACAGACCACTCGCTTGTTGGTTGATCAGTCGGGAAAAATCAGCAATTGACAAAGCCACACGCTGCGGCAGCTGTGTTTAGAATAGAAGTGATTTGACTGCAAACTTAGGGGAAGAAAAATGTGATGTCGCGCAGTACGGTTGAAGATGGAAAGTCTTTCTACTCTTAATACTTAACTTTGAAAGATGTGATTTGCGTCATTTGTATTAGTTTTTCATTTTTAGATCATAATTTGCATGACCCGTGATAATATTAGTTCACAAACACTCCTGAAACCTAATCTTTGTTTTTCTAGAAACAGTTGACTGATAACAACACGCGTTACAAAGAAAGTCGCCAAAACAACGTTAGAAGGACGGTTGGCGACAAAGCGGCTACGGAGAAAAGGTAAGAAGACTTCACACGTTATATTCTTGTTTGGGCCGCAGATGGTTTTTCTCATTTCACCTCTTTGGTTAATCACATGTCAAATTATGTCGAATTGAGTTGTTTGGGCCTTAGAAGGTTTTTTTCATTTCACCTCTTTGGTTAATCACATGTCAAATTATGTCAAATTGAGTTGTTTGGGCCTCAAAAGGTTTTTTTTCATTTCACCACTTTGGTTAATCACATGTCAAATTATGTCAAATTGAGTTGTTTGGGCCTCAGAAGGTTTTTTTTCTCAGTTCACCCCTTTGGTTAATCACATGTCAAATTATGTCAAATTGAGTTGTTTGGGCGTCAGAAGGTTTTTTTTCTCAGTTCACCCCTTTGGTTAATCACATGTCAAATTATGTCAAATTGAGTTGTTTGGGCCTCAGAAGGTTTTTTTTCTCAGTTCACCCCTTTGGTTAATCACATGTCAAATTATGTCAAATTGAGTTGTTTGGGCCTCAGAAGGGGTAGGTTGGAAAATATGGAATGCCGGAATTCGGAACCGGAACCGGAACCGGAACAGGAATACTTGGAAAACCAGGAGTACCCGGAATACCCGGAATTCCTGGTATGACCAAGAAATAATAGATTTTAAAAAATAAAAGTAAATTAATAAATAAGAATATCGATGATCAAAAAATAATGGTAAATTCACTGCTTAATTAAATAATTTAATACGAAATTTTTCTCTGAGGGTTCCAAAAAAAATAAAAGAAAAACACTTACCGGTACTGTTCTAATTAAAAAAGTCCACGTCAGGCCAGTAGCCCATACAGCCTGAGCGACGAAATATTTCTGCTTTCCCTCCCCCCTGGATGGGATACTAGTCCATCACATGGTTACTCCCCGTTTTAAATTCGCCTCCACCCATTTACGCACCCGGTAGGTTGTCTAGGGTGCCATGACCATTAAGCCGCCACGCTTTTCGTAAAAAGCTACGAACTATTACAAATTAATGCTCTACCTTAAATAGTTATTAGCCACACATTGCAGCTACCGTTAAGACCAGCCATCTGCAGTTAAAATTTAGAGATCCTCAGGTACTCGACACCTTTTCGCGTTTATTATATTACCTTGAATATAAACCTTGTACTGATGGATTCTTCTAAACAAGGACTAGCATCCCATATAGGGGGAAGGAATAGAAGAAATATTTCGTCGCTTAGGCTGTATGGGCTACTGGCCTGACGCAGACTTTTTTTAATTCTAATACGTGCATCTCCATGAACAGTGACGGTAAGTGTTTTTTTTTTTTTTTTCGGGACCCGCAGAGATAAAGTTCGTATTAAATTATTTAATTAAGTTGTGAATTTACCACTAATTTTTCATCATCAATATTCTTATTTATTTATTTATTTATTTATTTTTATTTATTAAAAATTTATTGCTTTTCGGTCATTCCAGGAATTCCGGCGCTCTAACCAATTGAGCTAACCGGGCCGCGGTTATATATGCTAAATTCAAACATATGCGAATTTTTTATCACGAAAAAACTAGTGATTTAAGAACTAAAACGGTTTGGTCTTAGACATAGATCGCAATTGGGCATAGTTTTCATCGGTCCTCGACCCACCTCCGAACACTTTTTGTGTTGGCCACTGATTAGAACCGATCTTATTCGATCTGCATGAGCTAGGATGAGTGTTATTCTCTGAGACCGTACCCTTGGTTATACAAATTTTAAAACAACTTTGATACGAACGTTAGTACTCGAAAAATTTACTCAGTTAGAATGTGGTCAGACTTATACTGGATTTGAATACATTGAACAAGTCCATAATGATGAAATAAAGGACTAAGCAAATCCAAGCTTGCTGGTTTAATTGAGCATTTCATATGGCAGTTTCCACCTCATTCAAAGTTTCGACAGCGTGTGTTATTATGATGTTAAAACGATTTTATGCTAATCTGTTGCTTAATACGACTATAGATATCAATGCAATAATTCAATAAAATTAAGAACTTATATTACTTTTGGTATGATGAATATATGAAGTTCATATATTTTGAACTGCGGTTATAGATACGTATAATACACGATCCTCGCAGTAGAGAGCGCTATTTATGCAATAGCGAAAATCAGACCTGAAAAAAACCCGGCCTGTACGGGATTCGAACCACTGACCTCTGCGATACTAGTGCAACGCTCTACCAATTGGGCTAAGAAGCCAACTGGGAACAGGCCGTTAAGTTGATTCGTAATAAACCCGTGATGATAAATCAGATATGATGAATATATGAAGCCTGCTCCCAGTTGGCTTCTTAGCTCAATTGGTAGAGCGTTGCAGTAGTATCGCAGAGGTCAGTGGTTCGAATCCCGTACAGACCGGATTTTTTTCAGGTCTGATTTTCGCTATTGCATAAATAGCGCTCTCTACTGCGAGGATCGTGCATCATACTTATATTACTTTTATATGCTGCAGTTGACCTGTTGAGAATATCCACAGACTGAATGATGTAAAATTGATCAAGAAAAATTAAAAATTGGTGAATCTTGATTCAAAACTCATATGTTCCCTTTTGGATCACTGATAGTTGTGACAAGTGGTCTGTTATTCAATAAATTTAACTTTGGGTTGATTCAGTTATATTCAAAATGTTCTAGTTATAATCCATTCCTCAAGGAGAGTTTGGCTGACCTTGATGAAAACTTTCTTACTGGAAACAAATTAATATGTTTATACAGGATGTGGTTGTACTTAAAATGGAACTAAATACACTTAAAGACCTCTATGTAAACCACTATTGTGATGGAGCTTCCTAATAAAAGATGGTTTTTATTACTATTGGAAAGGTCTAAAATATAGAAATAACCAAATAAGCATACTTATGCTTCTTTCTTCTAATTACAGTGTATCTTGGGGTTCAAGAAAAAGCGTTGCCAACTCGGTGAATTGTGAAGCAACACTAGTTTTGAAAAGAGATGTTACTTATTTTGGTGATTGTTGGAACTACTATGAACTTTAATTGATAATTAAGCAATTAAATATACACATAACTTTAAAGGCCATGTTGCTTCTGAATTTTCACATGTTCAGTCAGCAAATAATTATCTCTTTTATAAATCAAAAATCGCCTTAGATGGCACAAAGTTAAAAAATGACAAGAAAGTTTGTTGAAACGGTGATTACACATCTCCTTTTAAAACTCGCCTGTTCAATTTGGTGCACATTTAAGTAAAATTATATTTCTTCTTTGAGGTTGATCATTAAGCCATTTTATGTTGACACGTTCATTATTTATTTTGGTAGAAGGTCACGTTAAAAGTTATGACTTCAGTCATGATGACGTCCGTTCTAGGAAATCTCGATCTCTCCTTTGGTTTCTATTTGGAGCAGTTACGGTATTAGGGAAATTCATGCTCTCCTAGTTATTAACTCCACAGGCCCGAGTTATGCATCAAAGCCAATCGGGTTGACGCGTGTGAAACTTGTGACAGCAAAACTTTCAAAAGTTGTTCCATTATGAGGTATGTACGTGGAAGAGTGAGCATGGTTTGCCGAAACAAAATTTTTAAGCTCTTATTTTATTTTCATTTCAAGATAATGGTCCTAATTAATTTCGTTGATGCTGTCAGAAACTCGCGCCTTTGTCGTGAAGGTTTTTCTCGCCATCTCTGTTCTCTTTTGCGTGTGGCTTCAAATTAATCTAGGTTCCGATGTATCGTCGAAAATTGACTTTAATTTTCTTAAAATTGTTAATCAGTAGCAGCTTGTATTTGGAACGTGCAAAGCTTTTTGAAATGTAGCCCGCGTAGCAGGCGGTTTTCACCGGGCTGATGGAGCCATTTTTTTTTGGTTGATAGCATTGAACTAACGGAAATTACGGAACGCCGAAACGGAATCGGATAAATCCCTCCATGAGCGGGCGGATAACTTGATGAAATCCGCCCACTTAATTTGGGTTAAAAGTCTCTATTGGCTTTCAGGAAACATAATATTCACATGATTTGTGCTAACATTCCCTGTTTGATGTTTAGCGAAGGAGTTCTCCTATTCTAACGTTTACGCCCCACAAACGATGGAATAAATTGATCTAATCAATAATTCTGCTTCTTTGCGCTCTCAGAAATGCATAAACAAATTCGTCTAGCTATCAGCATAACAAATGATTCACCTCGAAATGATGTCACCATGATAAAATTAATAATCCCTCAGTCCTGAGATCAAGCAAAGCTTAGGCTCGAAAGTTAAAATTCGCAGCTCAAAAAAGGACCAGAAGGAACAATGCAGAATGCTTCCATGTAAGATGGATGTACATACCTCAAATGTGTCCACTAGACCTTTCAAAGAAGATAGATCCACTGCAGAGAGAAGACTGAATCCTACACAAGACGTGAAAGCGAAAAACGCTCGTCCAATTTAGCTTAACCAAACTAAATACCCTTGTTATCATCTGCTTTAGAGGACGTTGATGCCAGATGCTAGTGGAGTAAAATCTAGGGACTACTTTACCGTCAAGAGGAACAATTCACACTTCTCTATCCAGAATGTTCTTCGACAGTCGATTTCAAGGTCGATTTCAATACCAAGAGCGATATTAACTTCTATACTAAGATTCTCGAGCCGTAACTAAGCTTGGTTCGAACACAGACGCTCAGTTTTTTTTCCATAATGCAGACCATGGTGTCGACAAGAGTGATAGAGAACTGAGTTACAAACCTCAAATTGAATATCGAATGATCTATCGCTTCCGCGTCAAATCACTGAAACACTATTGTGCATGCGCAGATTGCGTGACGTGCAAAACACAAGCCAGATGTAATTATAACTCAAATGATAACATGAGAACTTAGCGGGAACGTAATAACTCTATGCAGATTCTCTTCCGCGTGCAAGAACTGCCATGATTGTCGAATGCTTGACGGCTGCGAGTCATTTGATTGTCAATCGAAGCACATTTTACATTTGTTTATTGCCTCCACAAGTTATGTAGACTTAATGGTGAATCAGTGAAATAGGTGAAATGTCTTGGCATGATTAGCGAATGTTTTATGGCTGCGAGTCATTTCATTGTCAAATCTTTTAATATCAATCAAGCGCATTTTACAATTGTCTATCGCAGAGAGGAGGCACACATCTTTCATCAGTATCATCAATCTTCCTGCGTGGACGAGAAGAATGATTTTATAGGCGAGCCCAGGAATATATTTTGTCAAAGCGAAATCAGTAATGAGTTTCCTAATTTCTTACATCTCGCGAGGAACTGAAGAGCTAACCTCAAATCAGACGGGACGTCTTCCAACGAGTTAAAAAAAAGTCCTATGATCTCCCCTTTTGAGTCATTATGTTATTTCAAGTCGAGTTTGAAATAGCTTTACAGCCTTTGCAGGATTATTGAGAATATTTCAGAATAAAAATCAGCGATATTAAAACATGACGTTTCGGCGACGACATGTCACCATTATCAAATGCAAATTATAGTAAGTTGAGTAACGTTATATAAGAAGAAAGTGGGAAAGTACATATTGATGAGGTCAAAATCAACAAAAAGAATAAACATAATTTAAAAAAGTTTCGCTGGTATGGAGTCTTCTTGAGTGTTAAGAGTCGGTCTCTTTTTCTTTATGAAAAGCATCTCATAAATAAGGCAGTCAAACTTTCCGCGACATTTCTTTAGGATGGTAAATTACTCATGAAGATTGTTCGGTGTTAGATTTTGTTCGTTCTTGAGATGTTTACCTATGACGGAATATTTGTGCTCCTGAATGCGTAGGTGGAGGTGACGGCTCGTGTAGCCTATATGATTCGAATCACACGAATTACATCATTTGTTTCCGTGACTTTCAAATCTTCAGAGATTTTCGTACTTGTGAAAACTGGTTGTAATACACGATCGATTTTCTTTCCAAGGTCGCTCAGTTGCCTACACACGGAGTCGGCAGATTTCGTTATTAGATATTGAGAATAATAACGTTTATGTAGAAAAACAGCTCGGATTCACCAGTAGTCAGTCAAAGTTACTCGCAACGGGCGATAGATTTCGCTAATGAATTCAAGAAATATGGAGTGAATCCATCATGAAATCTAAATAGAGTACTAGCACGGTGAGCTTTATTCTCAAAATAGGACCTACGAAGCACTCATTTATGCAAAAACCGAGGAGAGGGGGAAGGCTCAAAAACTGTGTTTTGGAAAGTTGAAAATTTCCATCCAATTGTCCGAAATGAGAAAAGATTTTGTAAGTTGGAAACAAAAAATATGAAATTTGCTGTGATTTGAAATAGATAAATTTTGTTGAAGACACTTAGGACTGTGCTGTGGGAAAAAATGTTGCGTTATCATTACTGATCCGAAACAAGGTGACGCAAAATTGTAAGATTGCGTGGAAGTAAGGTAATGCTTCTTTTAATCTCCAACGATTTTGCTACCAAAACGCAAAAAAGTTCAAAAGTTTTTTATCCTTCAACGAGAATCTGGTACATGTAATGAGCAGCAGTCTTTGCTTTTAGCTACCCCGTGCAGGAAACGAGACTGCCAGAGGTACAAGTCATGTCTCCATATGCCCAGCTGCTATATGATGTCAGTGTTAATGCAGTGAGCTCAGTGGGTCAGAGGGATCAGCCAACTGAGGATACCATTGGAGAATTGGAGTTCAAAAATTGGAGACTGAGACTAGCCAGGTTAAGTTATAGTACGAAATCTTCAATAAAATGATCAGTTGAAAATAAAATTCTTTGTATAGGATTAAGCAAAACTCTACTGTGCGTTCAATGAACCCGGAATTACTCGGGATTGGCTGCTATTGTTTCACATTGCTCTTTAATTGACCTACCGCTCACAATGACTTTTGTTGCATTCTTAGATCTGTAGCACAAGTAGCCACTCGAAGCAAAGGAAATCCTAAAGAAACGTGTATCATCTTAGAATTTACAGAGGTTCGTCAGCTATGTCAAGTTGATTGCAATGGAGAGGCACCATCCATTGTCAGTCCTGCCTTTTACTCCGACAACTATGAACACCTGCTTGGCATACGAATGTACCCCTGTGGACTGGGTGAGGGCAGAAATCGATTCGTCGCTGTTTTTGTTCATATGATGAGCGGAAAATATGCTAATATTCACGCAAGATGGCCTTTCACTCCACGAATCACCATTTTTATCTTAGATCAAGGTGGCAACGAACGCCACATCAGCCAAATCATTCAAGCCAAGCCAAACATGGTAGCGTTTCAAAAGCCAACAGAAGAGATCAGTCGTACAGGATGTGGTTTAGTAAAGTTTGCTCCAATCGAGGAAGTATTTGGTGCTCCTTACGTTAAGGATGATAAACTGTTTCTTAAAGTTGAGTTTTCATTCTGAATATTAACTACCGAAAACTGTTCAATTGATCAGTTCTTTTTAATATAGCTTTGATAAGATAATCGGGAGTAAACATTTTACGTCAGTATGGACTTGTTGCTGGGCAAAAGGAATATTTTTTGGACTGATTATTATCTAGCATCGCAGTTTTCAATAAGCAAGGTATAATTCAAAGGTGGGAGTCACCTTTGCGAGCAGGTCCCGTTCAGGAGATTGGGAGGAAAAGGGTAAGCCTGTTCGCAGCCCTCGTCTGTTTAAAAATTTGAAACTTGTAATACCTGTACATATATCTATATAAGAACGATCCTTCGCAGTAAAGCACTATTTGAGCAATAGTGGAAATCAGACCTGAAAAAAATTTCAGGCCTGTACGGGATTCGAACCACTGACCTCTGCGATACTAGTGCAGCGCTCTACCAATTGAGCTAACAAGCCAACTGGGAGCAGGCCATCAAATTAATTCGATATAAACCCGTAGATGATAAATCGAACAACAACAAACATATGAAACATATGAGTGAACTGCGGTTATGAGACGTATATAAGAACGATCCTTCGCAGTAAAGCACTATTTGAGCAATAGTGGAAATCAGACCTGAAAAAAAAAAAAATTTCAGGCCTGTACGGGATTCGAACCACTGACCTCTGCGATACTAGTGCAGCGCTCTACCAATTGAGCTAACAAGCCAACTGGGAGCAGGCCATCAAATTAATTCGATATAAACCCGTAGATGATAAATCGAACAACAACAAACATATGAAACATATGAGTGAACTGCGGTTATGAGACGTATATAAGAACGATCCTTCGCAGTAAAGCACTATTTGAGCAATAGTGGAAATCAGACCTGAAAAAAATTTCAGGCCTGTACGGGATTCGAACCACTGACCTCTGCGATACTAGTGCAGCGCTCTACCAATTGAGCTAACAAGCCAACTGGGAGCAGGCCATCAAATTAATTCGATATAAACCCGTAGATGATAAATCGAACAACAATTAATTTGATGGCCTGCTCCCAGTTGGCTTGTTAGCTCAATTGGTAGAGCGCTGCACTAGTATCGCAGAGGTCAGTGGTTCGAATCCCGTACAGGCCTGAAATTTTTTTCAGGTCTGATTTCCACTATTGCTCAAATAGTGCTTTACTGCGAAGGATCGTTCTTATATACGTCTCATAACCGCAGTTCACTCATATGTTTCATATGTTTGTTGTTGTACATATATCTATTATCTGTATGAGACGATGTGTGGCTCACGTACATTTAAGTATATTCAGTTGTGAACCAACAGTGACATCGGAATGACGTGAAACGCAGACGTGCGTGTAAACCCAATAGACGTAAAGAAGATCGATAAAATATTAAAAGAGCTAAGTAAAAGTTTTCAATCGCCCGCTGAAGTATGAATGCAACAATATTTAATAACGTAATTCTGTAAGACACGGTGTTTTTCTAAAACTAAGCTTTTCCAAGAGGCATCACCAAGAAGCTTCATAGAGGCTATAGAAATTTCTCAAAATATTATTTTCCACTCCGTATTTTTTTTCTTACTTTCTTATAGCTATTGCCATGTAACTTAATCGTTGTCCCCATCATTGTTAAACAAATGTCTTAAGTATAATAACATTTGGATTTATTGAAAGCGAGATATTTGTAACAACTTTTTTCAGCTTTGAAGTCGATACGACATACGCCTTATCAGGCAAAAAAAAAACAAATTCGATTTGTACGAACTCTGGGTAAGTAATTAAAAATTCAGAGCGTTTTAGATAAACAAATTGCAGTTGTTGTTGACGTCACAAGACAGATCGAGATTAATTTGTGACAAAATATTAACATTTCATTACAAACCTGGCCTAAAAGGGGAATCCCCTCATCGTCAGTCAAATGTTTTTTCTATTCAAATGGTTCTAGACGATACACGGCACCCTCGATACGTATCGAGTGTCAAATCCGTATCTTCTCTTTTCCACAAGAAAATATGATCGATCGCGTAGTTTGCTGCGTCAAAACTCCAAGATAATCTATTACGCCGACTGTAGAAATAATGAAATAATGAAATAATGAAACTGTAGTGACGATTCGCCTTCATTCCAGACCTTTACTCATTTAATTAAAGTGGAAGGGATCAAGAAATAATTGTCAGAAATGGTTTGTTTGACAGACTGCTCGCCTGCTGGTTGATAGTTGAAAAGGCCACACATTGCCACAAAAATATTTAGAATGGAAATGATTTGATTGCATAGTTAGGAAAGGAAACTGTGATGTCGCGCAGTGCAATTGAAGATGGAAAGTCTTTCTACTCTTAATGCTACACATTGAGCGATGTTGTTTGCGTCATTTATGTTGATTTTTTCATTTTTTAGATCATAATTTGAAGGACCAAAAATCGACACGGCTCTTCTATGGATCATTTTCTGTTGATGTCTACTGAGTACTAACAAGCTCTCATTATGTGTTCACAAACTTCGGTAATTTTTAGATCATAATTTGAATGACCTGTCACAATATTAGTTCGCAAACATCCGGAAACCTAGAGACCCCGAACACATTTATTGTTTAAACCAATTGAAAACAGATCCAGTCCAACGTTGTCAATCTAAGGCGCGTGTCAAATAGGAGATGAGTGGGTCGAGACAGTTACGCCTAGTTCAGTCATTTCAAAACATTTTTAATTAGCTTTCTTATCTTGCACAGCCAGGTTGGAAAATTTTTTAAAAGAGATAAGCTGTTTCGAGTTGTAAAACAAGTTCAGGGCACGTTATAAGTACCTCACTATAATTTAACGGACAATTGTTGAGTTGAGAGAGCCGAGAGATTACCGAAGATTGTGAACACATAATGAGAGCTTGTTAGTACTCAGTAGACGTCAACAGAAAATGATCCATAGAAGAGCCGTGTCGATTTCTTTGGTAATTTATGTCAAGTTCAAAGTCATTAGCTCAGTCTTTTAGAGCGAACTCTATTCATTTGGAAAAGATTTTTAATAGTGATTAGCCTTTCCCTTTGTCCTGCCTTGTATGAGGAAGACATTAATTTGAAGGGAAGAAAAAAGTGATCCTTTTTTGTTTGTTTGTTTGTTTTTTTTTTGTGGCGTTACATTTAACTCTTCCCTATAATCCTGAAACCCTTACACTGAACCGGAACAAAAATTATTAAGTGCTCGGTGCAAATCAAGTTAGCTTAATATTTCTCTGTTGCCTTTTAAAAGTATTTAATTGGTCGAGTCATGTCAAGGTATCGAGTTTTTTCAGGTCTGATTTCGCTATTGCATAAATTGCGCTCTCTACTGGAGTTTGACTAATGGTCGTGGGTCGTGGGTCGTAGGTACAAGTCGTGGGTCGTGGGTGTGGGTGTGGGTGTGGGTGTGGGTGTGGGTGTGGGTGTGGGTGTGGGTGTGGGTGTGGGTGTGGGTAAAATTCGTGGGTGTGGTTAATACTTAATAATAAAAGTAACCATTTAAAATGTTAAATATAATAATACATAAATTTTATACAACCCTGTCATTCATTAATTTAACTGTTCTTTCTTCTAGTTATTTCATTTTGTTTATTCAATTTACCCTACTTTACGTCGATTTTTATCTGTTATCTCACTGTCAATGAAATTAGTTTCAGTTTCGCGAAGCATTCGGAGATCTCGTTTGATAATAAAGGGAAGAGAGATAAATCTTGTAATTACACACTGTGTACACGTTTTTCGAGCTGTGCGGTCTGCGGTCTGCGTTCTGCGTTTTCGAGGTCTGTGTTAACGAGACACCCGAGTTGCTTTATACGATTGTACCAAAAATGATTTCATATAGTATTACTATAACGTTAAAATTGCGAAAGCGCTCGTGAATTCTATATTTGCGGCTGAAGTCAGGGGCCAAGGAACAGAAATTCCGAGATCTCGTCTGACAATATCAATGACAAAAGAATGATAGATAAATCTGGTAATTACACACTGTATACACAAAGAAAAAGTGATTGTACACAAGTCGACTGACTCAAAAGGCACACACATAGCCTCTGCCAGACTGGTAATTCGACAGTGGAGGATCGTAAACGCGATATTAGCTGTGGTCACACTACAGGGTTTTGTCCTAGAGAAACTTGACTTGTTGACAGTTTCCCTAGGGAAACTCAAATTTGCAAGTGTGACCGATTTTTCCCTAAGAAAATTACCTCGGGAAAGTTTTATCGTCTGAGGCTTGAAAACCGCAAGAGAACAAAAGAATGTCCTGTGGATTTCCCTTGACAATTACCCTAGAGAGCAGAAAAAGGGAAAAATCAAATCCCAGAGTAGCCGACCAATGGACGCTCGTCGGCGATCGCGCTGGTGACAGATTCGGAATTATCGTGTTGTGAAACTAATTTAATGTAATTACAAGATTTATCTCTCTTCATGTCTCGAAACTGAAACTAATAATTTCATTGACAGTGAGATAACAGATAAAAATAGACGTAAAGTAGGGTAAATTGAATAAACAAAATAAAATAACTAGAAGAAAGTACACTTAAAATTAATGAATGACAGGGTTGTATAAAATCTATGTATTATTATATTTAATATTTTAAATGGTTATTTTTATTATTAAGTATTAACCACACCCACGACTTTTACCCACACCCACACCCACGACCCACGACTTGTACCCACGACCCACGACCCACGACCATCAGTCAAACTCTTTAAATGGTTATTTTTATTATTAAGTATTAACCACACCCACGACTTTTACCCACACCCACACCCACACCCACGACCCACGACTTGTACCCACGACCCACGACCCACGACCATTAGTCAAACTCTCTCTACTGCGAGGATCGAGCATCATACGTATCTATAACCGCTGTTCAAAATATATAAACTTCATATATTCATCGTATCTGATTTATCATCACGGGTTTATTACGAATCAACTTAACGGCCTGCTCCCAGTTGGCTTGTTAGCTCAATTGGTAGAGCGCTGCACTAGTATCGCAGAGGTCAGTGGTTCGAATCCCATACAGGCCTGAGTTTTTTCAGGTTTGATTTTCGCTATTGCATAAATAGCGCTCTCTACTGCGAGGATCGTGCATCATACGTATCTATAACCGCAGTTCAAAATATATGAACTTCATATAGTCATCGTATCTGATATATCATCACGGGTTTATTACGAGTCAACTTAACGGCCTGCTCCCAGTTGGCTTGTTAGCTCAATTGGTAGAGCGCTGCACTAGTATCGTAGAGGTCAGGGGCTCGAATCCCGTACAGGCCTGATTTTTTTCAGGTCTGATTTTCGCTATTGCATAAATAGCGCTCTCTACTGCGAGGATCGTGCACCATACGTTCAAAACCTATCTAAGCTCTGCTGCCAATTTGTTTTTTTGGGCGAGAGTATTTCGGAGAAATTCCGAATATGGTTGCGCTTGTTTTTCCTGCTCTTCAAAATGGCTGACAGGCAACATAGTATTACGAGCATTGCCTTCTTGATCGTAAGACCCAGAATACTTTATCGGCAAATTTTATGAACTAGGAGTGTACCTCTACCATTGGTATGAATTTCATTTAAATTGGTTCACGTACGCCCGAGAACCAGACTCGTTTATTTTAACTTGGGAGTGCATTTTATGGTCAAAACGTAGATCTCAGGCCGACTTCAAGTGTAGTTACCATGGCAACGACACACCTGCCGATCCAAATATGGCTGTTTTTGTTCATTCCCCTTGTTCGGGAGAAAATTCCCGTGCGACTTTGTGTTCAAGGAAACTAATTGGCAAAATACCAGCGGATAGTTACGCAACACCACTCGCAAGGTGTGACAGTTCGGCATATATAAGACTCAGCATATTTAAGACTCAAGCTGTTATTTTTTGAAAAGATTTCGAAGGTTACGTTTCCTTTTAATGAAAGTTAACATGTTCTGCGAAACACCCCTGGTAACCTACCTCCACACAAAAAATGAAGGGGGGTTAAAAAATTTCATCTCCAACTTTGCTTCACTTTCTCGGAAAATTGTTCTTAAAACCTCGCGAAGCAGGAAGGTAAAGAACTCTAATCCGCTAAAAGTGATTAAAAACACCAACCAAACAGGTACGATGACCACGAACTGTTTACCGACAAACTGATCGATCGAAAAATGATTTGCTGTTATCGCCACATCAAATAGATTTCGAATTCCGTTAGTCAAGAGAAAAAGAGTGAAGACTACCAACCCCCCCCCCCCCAGAGTTGAATGCTCTCTGCTCATTTTAAAAATGCGATTATTCTTCAACTTTGTGATATTGTCAGGAGAAATTGTTAACTTCTCTTGATTGCGGTGTATTGATGACGGTACTGTTATTCTTTTTGCCAAATGATGTGCTCCAAAAATTTAGCCTGTATATGTCCAAAAATTTAGCTCGTTACCCGTTGAAAGCTTACGGGTTGACGCAAGCCAGTCCAGAAAAAGTCGTCAGGCCCTGCTGCCATCACGTCGCTTTATTGCAAAAAAAATTAAGGAAAAAATAACTTCGAGCCAAATATTTGCCCGCCCGGCCCTCCCACTCTGTCAATAAGTACGTATTACTACAAGCAAAGGTCTGAGATTAAGCAAAAATAATCTAAGAACAGTTTTGTGTGTCTTTCCAACATTAAAAAAACAAGCAAAAAATAACTCAAGGTAAGCATTAGAAAATGAATTATGTCAACATCAGCTCGAAATTGGAACATTTGAGCTCCGTTGAGAATTGAAATGGGGATTTTGCAAGCCACAAGCCGATTAAAAACCTCTGCTGCTCAATAGCAGGAAAAAGTTCTTACTCTGGAGTTGAGACTGGAAGGTTGTAAAATTTAAAAATAACTTTTCAAATCGAAGAATCTTGATTTAATACTCATATGACCCCTTTTGGGTCACTGGCAACTGGTCTGTAATTAAATCGATTTAGCTTTGCGTCCATTCAGTTGAGGTTTCAAAAATTTTTGAGATGATCGTGTTGAAATCCATTCCAAATGCACAATTTACTTGGCCAAGGCGCTCGGAATTATATACAAGCTAAATCTCTATCTTCGACACATGTCCGAATATACCTCTTGTGTAAGACAGGAATAGATCTTCAGTCTACGATCCGTGAGGTGGGTGTTAATGGGGACCTTACGCAAACCACGACGGCGACGGCAGCAACAACGTGGAAAAAAAGATCTAATTAGCAGAACAATTGCTCAGCACGTGCATTTTAAAACTTGGTATATTTCTTAGCCGTCCTTTGCAAAGCAACGACGTGAAATTACCAGAATTTGCGTCGTCTGCGAACCGAAACAGCGACGGAAAATTATTTAAATTTCTATTTGGAACTCAACGCTACTTTTTTACGTAATGTTGAGGTTGAGATGTGGCGCCGTATGAGATGGTAAACACGTGCATCCGTTTTCGAAATTCTAATTAAAAGTTCAAATTCATTTTTAAATCGTCATCCCTACTGCTTAAGGTCCCTATTTTCTGAGAGTGTTAATTAAACAACTTTGATAGGAACTATGAACGGTTTTTAATAGAATGGGTTTGCGCTTACAGAACTGAATTTATCGAACGGGTCTTTGACACGGAGTTCCTCAGGGCGCGATACTTTCTCCACTTTTTTTCTGCATCTTCTTGAACGATCTGCCATACGCGCCTCAATCTTGCCATCTTGAGTCTTATGTCGATGATTCTAAAGTCCTATTATCTTTCAATGCAACTGACTCTAACAATGCCAAGATTAAGCTCGAGGAGGACTTACAAAGAGTCGCTATTTGGCGTTGCGAAAACCAGTCGCTAATAAACCCCGATAAAACGAAATTTATGCTGATTGGCACGAGGCAGCTGATAAATAGGCACGAGGCAGCTGATAAATTGGCACGAGGCACGAGGCAGCTGATAAATTGGCACGAGGCATGAGGCACGAGGCAGCTGATAAATTGGCACGAGGCAGCTGATTTCTCGGTGTCATTCCTGGGGAAGTCCCTTACCCCTGTTGACTCAGCGAGAGACTTGGGTGTGATTATTGACTCACACCTGACCTATGATAGTCACACTTCTTACCTAGTCTCTTCTTGTTTATCAAAACTAGTCCAGATCAAGAGAGTTAAAATCAAATGACTAAAGGCTGATAGTTTCGAAAGAGTTAAAAACAGCTTCGACAAGGAAACACTAATGCTTGTTATTTCATCACTGGTATCGGAGAAATGTTTTATTGTTCAACAGTGTGGTCAACAAATACATCCTCCACTAATATAAAGAAACTGCAACTGATCCAAAACTTCGCTTGTAAGATCTTCACCGGTTCCAGGAAGCACGATCATGTTACTCCTCTATTGCACCAACTTAACTGGTTGTTAGTGAGCCAGACACTACAACTTAGAGATACAGTTATGGCCTATAAATGAACCAATAATTTAGCACCCGACTACTTGTGTAACAAGTTACAAAAACGCACCACCATACATGATCGAGCTACGCGGCATAGCAACAAACTTCAGATCCATTTTAAAAAGGTCCGCGAACGGTCAACGAACCTTTGCCTATAGAGCAGTTTCACTATTAAATTCCCTGAGTGGTGAACTAGTGAACTTGCCGTCAGTGAAGTCACTGAAACATTCTTTGAAGGACTCCCTAAGAGGGGCACCTAAATAGTCCTCGTATGATAACCATTGGACATATATATATATATTTTTAATTTTTATTACCCTATTTTAAGTTGTTCATTTGTGATTGTAAATTGTCTACCATTGTAAATAGTTGCTGAAAAGCCTGTACAGGAGTAATTATTAAAGTTCATTCATTCATTCCTGTTAAAATAAGCGACAGAACATGCCTAGGCTTGCTAGGTTTAATTGCACTCATAGTTTGTCCGATTAGATTCCAATTTACTGCCACAGGGACTCACCCACGCAATGTTTTTAACTGATTTCAGAGGCCATTGTAAATATTATGATTTTACAGACAAATGTATTCTTATCTAATCTTTCGGTGTGATACAGAGCTGCACACTTCATGTTACTACTTTTATTTGATATTTTCCTCATAAAAATCAACCTTAATGATAAACCAAGGACATGGCTCAAACTTTTTAAAAGAACTATAACCGGTTAACCATTGCAAATGCTCAGAAACATAGCATCTAGGGCCTGATATGAAAGCGGTCGGCGCTTCAACGTGATCAAATATGCATTCGAAGCATCTTTTAAGTGGCTTTCAGTTGGTTGCTTTGGCTAGCACATTTGATTACGTTGAGTCTCGTGACCTAAAATATCAAAATATGAGAAAAAAAAAAAAACAAAAAAAGGCAGTAGCTCATAAAGATTCGGTAGTGTCTGTCATTGAACAATGGCTGTACCTGTAATTAAAGATCAATAAGGAAAATCAACTACCGGTAACCATCAACGTATTTCAAGCGTGGTCGTTATTTTGACACGTATGCGATACCTCTGCTACGATTGGATAGTCAGTGACAAGTTGCCCAGGCGTGTATATGAATTTCTTTTGACTGCTGTCCTAGGCACTTCCCTTCCCGTCGACGTCCATATGCATTGATGCATCGACGTGTGAACGGTACAAAGTCCATTCGAGGTTCCTACGTAAAGAAGCCGCGACGTTATTTACGCTATCAGAGGATCGTGGTTACATAGCTCGAGTCTGTGGTTCACAGCCTGCATTTTTCCCTGGGAAAACAAGTCCGTGGAACATTTCACAGGATTAAGAGAGCCTGTAGAATGAGGTAAAAATGAAATTTTTGCTTGCAGAATGCAGTCAGCACTTCTTAACATTTGTCTTTCAGTTTTACAAGAGATTTGTACGTCCACTTAGATATTTTCGCTTAAATGCCGGTATATGTGTTTTACCAAACGACGTTAAGAAGTTGGCTCGTAGACTTCCCAGTTTTTAAACAAAACAGCAAATTTGCCTCGAATTAATAAGAATTTCACGTACATAAATTGCTCTACAGTTTAAATTAGATACCGCAACAAAGCATGCGAATAAATTATCGGACTCTACCCCCTCCCCGCCCCCCGCAAACATATCAGGATATACTATTGAGATTACACGCAATTCGCTGACAGTCTATCAGGGGGAGATGGAAAAAATCCGCAAACGTCCCTTCTTTGTTTTCTTCTTAAGACAGAAACCACCTTTATATAGCACAACGAATATCACCGTTACGGATCTTTTTAATTCAACAATACTTCACCCATTCAATAACATATGTTAACAAGACAATCGTATCTTCTCTCTAGGATCACGTTGTTTCTAATATAATCCATTTCAATGACTTGCCATCAAAAAGACTTCGACATCTAATCGGCAGTTAATACATACAAACACAAAGAATACACTTCGTTTACCAAATACAACTTTGGAGGGTCGGATTACTCGCGTAGTCTTTCTAAAATGAATCTAGCGACAAACCAGCTGGGATAACAAAGTCGCCAAATCCACGGCCGTGATCCTTCAAATTTTTTTCAAGTATCTAGGTACATAGAGCTACCTGAGACCAAACCATTTTACTTCTCCAATCACAAGCTGTTTCGTGATAAGAACTTTGCAGTGTTTGAATTTGCCATTATATAAAATGACCAAAGCAAGCAGCTTTAATGTTGAAAATTGCTTGAAAAATTCATCGTTCTTATTATAAATATTTATCAGCACCTTCAAACACGGCTCCATCTGAAAAACGTTTCCCGTTGGTCCGAAGAGAGACAATGAGCTGAACGTCTTCAAAATTCAGTTTCATGATTTTGCTCTGTGAAGAGTTTGCGGTGCACGGATGAGCTTTGATTTTTCTTTTCAACCTCTGACTACCATGCTATTGTAAAGTATGAATTCGCCCTTACCTGGAGAATAAAGTGTGAAGCCATGTTAAAGAGTTCAGTCACGGTGGATCTCAGGGATCGATTCCTCCACAGCGAGAGTATCGTGAGACGAAAAATTTACTATGGCGAAGAGTACATCATGTTTACATTTATTGAAAGGTCTACCGTGAAAGGAACCTCTTTATACTGTTTTCAGCACCATGCATCAGTAAATTCGAACAAACATTATGATCTTTTAAAAGGTCAAGACCTAGCACAAGCCATTTAAGACATTACGATTGATGCTTTTACAAACAGATCATGTCGACACACCCCCAAGCACACCTCTTCTGTTAGCCAATTAAGAACAGGCACGGTACACAGCTGTCAATCTGATACGACTCGCATGAGCTAGGGTATAAGTGTTATTCTCTGAGACCGTGCGCTAGGTTGCACACATTTCAAAACAACTTGCACGAGAGCTACCTTGCACGAAATTGTTTTCTATCATTATAGGTTGTGGTCAGTCCAGTAATGGAACTTAGTAAATTGAATTTGTCTACAACATCGAAATAATCGATCGAACACGCACCTAGTCTTGCTTATGTTCGTTTTCCATTCGAAAAATACGTTTTCATTTAACGTCCACGGTGATTCACAATATTTCCCAGCGAAACGTTGAAATTCAGATATTTGAATCGACGTCTCCCGAGGTTCAAAAAACAGCGTAACCAATTTAGAAAACATTTTTGGCAAAACGTGCCATGTCACAACTATATTATAAACTTGCAAATAAATATAATTAAACTCTTTAATATTTAAGTGTTGTACAGAGCCGTAAGCTTTGTTTTAACTAAACGAATTATTTCATTACTTTTACCTGCAATTTTCCCCCTTTAAATGTACCCAGCAAAAACTGCTTCTATTCTTCATTCTTCGTTTAAAATCGCGCCGGGAGGGCTGCGGGCCATCGAGTATAATAAGTATTTACGAGACGATGTATTCACTGTTTTACCAATACGGAACATCTATTCAGGATCAATTTGGCCCTATTGCATTTTTTCCCGTTCTCCGCAATGAGATCACTAGCCAAGAACAGTTTGAGCTTCATCATGAAAGACTGACTTTACCTCTAATAATGTCTTACTGAGTGAAAACTTCAGCCTCTTGGACTATGAACTCAGAACTCGGAGTCGTTGCATCTGACCAATCAACCTTAGACCGAGACATGTGATGGAAGTATGAAACAATTGTTTTCTATGTAAATCTAGATGAAACCTATTAGGAGGTAGGTAAAGGGGTGGGGAGGGGGAGTGTCCTGTTACTTAATAAGGGAAAACTGAACATAATATATCATTGGTTTCCTTATCCTGTTCACTTACAAGGATAATTTGCGATGGTAGGGCTTGCAGACACTTCACAATGAGGTAGATATCGATATATCTCACCTGAATTTAAGGTTTTCCACTTCTTTTTGTCTTGCCAAAGATAAAACATTCATTGGTCTACATAATAGGAATAACAATTTAATATTGATGTAGCCCTACTGGTTTTTTTCGTTCTTCATAATGGCATTAGTAAATGCGAATTCTTTGAGCTTCCATCAAAAAGTACTCGAACAGATCACCTGAAATAGTCCTCTGAAATGTTAGATCTAATAAAATTCCCGCTCTTAGCGCGAATCGCTAAACCGTTTATATTGTGGATTCACTATTGTAGTACTGCATCGAAGCTCTTTGCCAACTCGGGCTGCTTAGTTTTTTCTGTATATAGATTAGACTGAGAAAGAGATTGGGAAACTTAATCCCAGATTTGCTCGTTCAGTGAAAGAATACATCGATAAAACAGTAAAAAGATGATTTACACCGACTAAAAATTCTGTTCAATAACTACCGTCTGTCTAGCTGTATCTTTTCTTTAGCAAAACTTGCGCGACAACATCTGTCGAGGATAAAATCTACAACATCGTGGACTATGAACTCAGCTGAGAACTCAGAGTTCTTGCCGATGTGGAACACCGATTTAAAATCAATTTGGCCCTACTGTATTTTTCCGGGTAAGGTAACGAATCTGATCCAACCGACGCGTCGGCCGACACGTTGGTCAGACCTTATAGAAAGACTCTGCCTCGCTGGTACTTTCGCTTGGCTCCAAATTTCGACTCGTCGATCTCCACTGTTTTTCCTGCACCTCCGATCTTCATGTCAGCGCTATAATTTTCGTCGAACATACCGTTTGTAAGTCGCTCAGCGCACGGATCACTGTAGGCTTTGAAAGGCTAGTCAGTCTGGCGATGTTACTTCCAGAAGCATTGATAGCCCACAGGAACATTAGATGAACGCCACGTACTCAGCGGGATGTTGGAACCTTCGAAAAACCAGGTTCGACAGCGGTTGTTTGTACAGCATCGGTGGTGTGTCGGTAGTGTGTCGGCCGACGCGTCGGTTGGATCAGATTCGTTACCTTCACCATTTTTCCCGTTCTTTGCAATGGGATTACTAGTTGCGAAAAGTTTGAGCTTCATCATGAAAGACTGACCTTTACTCTATTAATGTCTGTTGACGAAATTCTCAACCTCGTGGACTATGAACTCAGAACTCGGAGCTGTTGCATCTGACCAATCTACACTAGACCAGAACATGTGATGAAAGTATGAACCAATTGTCCAGTACTTCCATTGAGAATGTGCGTGGCGTAAGCAGTTCGTTGTGTAGTCCAGTCCAGTAAATAACATGGCGCGAGTGAGAATATGGAAACTGAAATGACATACACGAATTTATTAAGATATGTAAATATAGAGAACCGATTGCTTGGTTACTACAAACATTGAGTACAGGCAAGTGGTTCAGTTTTTCCCAGTGTAAAGGTTCCAAGTGTTGATTTGTTGTATATCTTTTGAACACACTGAACACATATTTAGTATATATTCAGTGGTTACCAAATAGGAACTATAATTTAAGATTAATTTGGTACTATTTTGTTTTTGTTCTTTGACAATTAGATTACTAGATGTAAACATTTTGAGTTGCATCGATAACCTCGCGAACAGACCGTTCATGATCTAAATCAAATTTTCTGAAATTGTACAGGTATTAAAATTCCCGGGCGCAATTTACTTTAATAATGCTACATCGAAGCTCTATGCCAACTCGGACTGCTTTGTTTGTCCTTTATACTAAGACTGAGAGAAATAGATTGAGAAAGTTAATTCTAGACTTGCTCGTCGAAAAATGAGATCGAGAAGAAAAATTACAGTGATTAACTGAAAAGTGGTGATCCCTAAATTAAGTCAAAACAAAAGTTCAGCAGTCAGCTTTTCATAGCTCTCTAAATTTTTTAATGCAAATTAGTCTTCTGCTTTCTCTTCAATAATCTCCGGAGCTGCGTGACAATAATTCACTTAATTTGTGCTCTATCAAGCAGCTTGATGACCAGCAAATGATTAGCTTTAAAAATTATTGAGTCTTTCACTTTTCGCGTTGAAAAAAAACCGTACATAGCAAAGAGCAAATCATGTTTATATTTGCTGAAATAGAAATGAGCCCGTAAGAATCATAGCACCAATTATAAATTCGAACAAATGTATAATACGATCTTTCAAGAGGTCGAGACCAAACGTAAACCTATTCAAGAAACCATCAGTTGGTGTCTTTACAGACTTAGGAGCTGCAATAGAAAGTAAAAGCTACAATCGGTCTCACTACACTTCTAATTACAGTACCAACAACGTAACTCTTGTAATTGCAGCCGGAAACTTAAAGGCCAGTAGACCACAGTGCTTATCAGTTATTTTCATTAGCATGTTAGAAATGTTTAGCGAAGGAGTTACCTCAACGCTTATGATGTTGTCAAATTTCCACACTGGCAAACGATCGAATAAATTTAACTAATCAATGATTCTGCTTCGTTGTGCTCTCAGAAATGCCCTAGAAAGTCGTCTAGCCAGAACCATAACGAATGATTCACCACGAAATAATCTCATTGTAATAAGGTGAAAGATCCGGCATAGTCCTGCGATCAAACCTATGCTCAAAAATTAATTTTTGCTGTTCAAAAAGGGACCAGAAGGAACAATGCAGAATGTTTCATGCAAGATGGATATACATACCTTAAATGTGTCCACCTGGTCTTTCAAAGAAGATAGATTCCCTGCAAACGGAAGACTGAATCCCACACGAGAGGTGAAAACGAAGAATTCTTGTCCAATTTAGCTTAACCAAACTAAACTCCCTTGTTATCACTTGCTTTAGCGTACGTTGATGCTGGATGCTAACGGAGTAACATCGCTTAAGGACTAATTTACCGTCAAGAGAAACAATTCACACGTCTCCATCCAGAATGTTCTTCAACAAACCAAGGTCGATTTCAATATCACGAGCGGGCATTTACCTTTATAAAAAGATTCTCAAGCCCTAACTGAGCTTGGCTTGATCACGGACGCTTAGCTTTTTTTCCATAATATAGACCATAATGTCGAGAAGAGTGATAGAGACCTGAGATACAAAACGTCAACGTCACATGACGCTTGTAGATGGAATATTTATCTAATCATGGATCTATCACTTTCGCGTCCAATCACTGAAACACTATTGTGCCTGCGTAGATTGCGTGACTAGCAAAACTTACACAAGCCAGACGTAAACCCAGCGGGGAAAGTAAAGACCTTATGCAGATTCTCTTGCGCTTTTAAGAACTGCCATGATCGGCGAATGTTAGACGGCTGCGTGCCATTTCATTGTCCAGTCTTTTAATGTCAACCAATCGCAGCGCGTTTTATGATTGTTTATCATAGAGGGGAGACACGCGTCTTTTATTAGTTCCTTCAATCTTCCCTTGTGAGGAAAGAATTTTTAAAAGAGCCCAGGATTATCTTTTGTCGAAACTGTATCTGGAATGAGTTTCCCAATTTCTTGCAGCTCAGAAGGAACTGACGAGTTAAGCTCATTTCAGACGGGACGTCTCGAGGCGAGGTAAAAAAAAAAAAACCTGCATGGTCTTCTCATTTGAGCCATTGTGGTATTTCAGGCAATTTTGAAATGGATTTACAGCCTTTACATGAAAATTAGGAATAATAACGTTTATGCGCAAAAAATAATTGGATTCGCTGGCAGTAAGTTATTGCTACTCGTGGTGGGTCATGGATTTCACTAATGAATACAAGACATATGAAGTGAATAAAAAATCATCAAATACTGTACCAGCACAGCAAGCTTTCCTAAGGAACCTAACATGAAGACCCTTACGTATGCTAATGTGTTGTAAAAGGAATGAAGTAAAAAAGCGTGAATGGTTTGCCGGGAGGCAGACGTCTTTATCTCCATGGAAATAAATGGTTTGTTTCAAACGAAAGTCACCAAGGAGGTGTTCCCTTTTGTTCGGCGTTATCGCTCAATCTCTTGGAGGCCGTGCAAACCGGGAAAATGGTAAATTCCGTCCAAAATAAAACTTGTCAATCTGCCTGAAAGGTAAAGAACATTTTGGACGAGTTTTTGCTCCTTTTTTCATGATTCCACCTATATTACCTGACTAAAATTCCAAAGTGTAATTCTTTGCCATCCCTATCGTTAATATCACAAGGCGAGAGAAGAAATATTTTAATCTAAAATCTTTAACCTATAAATGTAAGCTTGACCCTGTCATTCAAAGAAACATTGATTTAGTCTCACGCAAGTCTGGGGCAGAGGATATATCTAAATCTGTAATTACATTAAGTAGACTAGATAATACGCCTACGTACACAAATATAATTTGTATGGGGTTGTGCGCGGAGGTGTGCAAAAACATTTAACCCATCAGTGCCCATATCGAATAAGAAATCAGGTCACCGCTGCTCGAACCCCTTGTTCCTACAGACTAAACGAGAAAAACACATCTTTAGACGAACCTAGTAGTATCATCTGTCAAAATCGGAACGACATGAGTTTCTCCATTTCTTGCAGCTCAAGAAATAACGACTTTACTGCTGAAGAGATGGAGGATCTTGCGATAAGGTAAAGAGAAGTTGGGCGCTGGTTGGATCAGATAATTGTTGTGTCCTCGCATTTGATCGCACTCTCTAACCCAAAAGGTATTCCTTTCATGTACTAGCCTTGGTAGAATGAATAATGAAAAAATAAGATTGATAGAAAATTACCAGAGTACGTTGCACTCTGATTTTAAAAACTTCTGACGTGAGTAAAGTTGATTCAAATGAATTAGAGATGTTTAGTCTTCATTTTGCGTTTGGAATCTATTAAACTCCGGCGCGTAGGTAAATTGCTGTGTCCTTTAAAAACTATATTTATTTTTCAACTGTAAAATGTTTCTGTCTAAATACATGAACTTCAGTTCAGTAACTTTTCTGTCTTTATCCCAGCCGTCATGTGTTTTCATTTTGAGTCGTACTGAGTTTTAAGAACTGATTTGATTTGTTTGAATTGTGATAGTCAGCGAGAAGGCTCTTGTTATTGGTGGTGCGGAAAGATGGTTTCTTCCCCCAAGAGTAAGGTTAATTGGGAACTGGCAAGAGACGCGCAAGGGAGCCAGTACTAATTATCAATGGGCTACCTGCAGACCTCTCCCTGGCTGGTGTTGCTCACGGCCTAAAAATTTTTCGTGGGCAAAGAAAAGCTCGCTAAATATGAGGGCCTATACACCGAGTCGAAATATGACATCCAATTGAATTACTATTGTTGTGGACTTATTAGCCTCGTCATCATTACTAGCCTCTAATGTGCGAGAGGCTAGTAAGTCCAGAACAATGGCAATTCAAACTGTACGCCATACTTTGATTCGGTATATTCGCAAGCAAGGTTGACCTCTTAATGAATTGTACACTAGCACATTTGGCACTTGCCTGTGTATTCTCATCAAACAGATGCTTCTTCTGCTGTGATTACGAGGCAAAAATAGTTTTTCATGTTACTGACACGTTCTTAGGGTCTTGTTATGTTCTCTGAGAGTCTGTCGAGCATTGACTAAAACTATTCATAAAAATGATTATAACAGATTCGTGAAGTAAAAAAGGATTGATAAAAGATACAGGGCAAGAAATTTAATTGCGATACACATTTTAAATCAATTTATATCGTTTTGTTTATGTTTTCAAAAAGGAATGGTGCAAGATTTTCCGCCTACGATAATGAATTATCGGATTCTGAGGTGAGTACCTTTAGCAGCTTTTATGATGGTTTCTAAGACTGATTTTAATACTTCAGATAAAGAATCTAATTCGAAACACATGACGTCGTTGTGGCATTGGAAGAATTCCGCAAAAAAAGAAAACGAAGATAGAAATATGGAAAAGCACACTTAAGACTATCTATTGTTTATTACTATTATGAAATGTTATTTGCAGGGGGAAGATATTCCCCAGAACTTTATTGAGAGGGGTAGCAACGTTTCCCCGCCGTCCGTGGAGATGCGTTCCACTGGAGATGAAGCACAAGAGCCAGGTCATCATATGTCAAGTGGTGAGCAGAACGATAGATCATTCTCCCCTTTCAGTTCCATTGGAGTGATGAATGGACTGGGACAGCAAGGAGATTATCAGCGGGAAGCCAATGGACTGCTTTCCGGACAGGAAGTTTCTCCTCCATCTTCGGAGATGCAGCATTTTGCAGATAACAGGTCTTGTCAGAGGCCAACTCAGCAACAAGAAGAGAGAAGACAGGAAAATGG
The DNA here is from genome assembly GCF_964205215.1 of Stylophora pistillata. Taxonomy (NCBI): domain Eukaryota; kingdom Metazoa; phylum Cnidaria; class Anthozoa; order Scleractinia; family Pocilloporidae; genus Stylophora; species Stylophora pistillata. The sequence goes on from NC_142523.1 coordinate 3,755,386, forward strand.
ACTACCCAACCCTTTGGCTGACCGTGGAACCTCTGATGAGCCATCATTTTCCGCCGAGGCAGCAAGTGTGCCTCCCGACGTGACAGCAGTTAGAGACGAGCCACAAATTCTTGAATCATGCTCGGGAGAAGAAGCCTTAGAGGTACTCGACCCCATCCAGATGGAAAGTCTGGTTTCAGATCAACGGATGGAAATACCAGAGCAGCCAACATACCAGCAAGGAAACTGTGCAGTTCAGAATGGATGGAGTTTACCTACTCAGGAAACAGCAGTGCATGACGCACCACCAGTACCCGAGAGACCGATGGTGTGTCCATTACAAGAGAGTGGACAGGATCTTCGAGTTAGTTGTCTGGTACAAGGGACATCGGAACTTCAGCTACTAAGTGAATTTGATGATCGACCTCGATGTGGGCAGCAAACCAACCATTTCCAAGTAAATGGTGTGAGCATTCTCGGTGAAACTGAGCAAGTAATTGAACACAGCTGCGATATGCAAGAGTTGCGATTGTGGGAAAATGCAATTGTCAGGCAAGTATCTAATCTGCAGGCTAAAGAAAAGAAATATGTCACAAAATCATTTTGGGCAACAGACAAAGGTTAAGTATCACTGGTCAATAAGGGGTTTTTTAGCTTGATCATTGAAAACCTGACCTTTTTCCCTACAGCTCAATGCTTAGGGGAAAGACTTCGTTGAGAACTAAATTGACATACCATTTTTTTATAGGGCTAAGCCAAAAAAAGCTACAAGGAGGATGAATGCAAGAGATGCGTTTTTCATCACAGAGATAACAGAGGTTAGGCAGCATCGCCATATTGATTCCAATGAAGGAACAACTGCTGTCTTCACCTGTCCCATGAAAACTGATCGCTATGGATACAAGCTTGGCTTGAGGATGTACCTAAATGGCGTGGCTAACGGAAGAGGCAGGTCTGTTGCCATCTTTTTGCACATGATGATGGGAAAGTATGACAACTTTGAAGTGAGGTGGCCGTTCACTCAGAGGATCACGCTATCCATTATAGATCAGAGTGGTGCTGAACGCCATTTAAGCCGAATCCTGCAAGCCAAGCCTAATATGGTAGCCTTTCAGAAACCTACGCAAATGATTAGTCGTACGGGATGCGGTTTTGTAAATTTTGCTCCGATAGAGGAGGTATTCAGTGATCCTTATGTAAAAGATGATACCCTTTTTCTCAAAATTGAGTTTTCTGCCTGAATGCTTCATATCGTTCTTCTCTCTGCAGTAAATGGTTTGAACCCGGGGGTAACATGTGAAGGTGTAGTCTGATCGTCCGGGTGAGTGTAGTCCTGAGAAGGACTGTTGTCGCTGGCAGTGACTGACGTTTCGACAACCTGTGCGGAAGTCATCATCAGAGTCAAGTGAATGATTGTTGTCAGTAGAATGTTCTTATTCCAGTTCGTGTGAAATGATCGGTTGGTTTTGCCGTGATGTTATTATTGTTATTATTGAGTAAGACTCAAGTGACGTAAGTCGGTCGTGATTGGTCTGTTTCGGTCTGTCGGTAAAGCTAGGTTGTTCTTTTTCGGTCGTTTGTGATGTTTATGTCGTGAATGAGTCGTTTGTATGGGGCGGATAGTTGTTGACATCTGTTTAGGGGAGTCTGTTCTAAGTTAGTAAACCAGCTTTCCAGAGTCAGTCGTTGAAAATAGTCAGTGCTGTAGGTTAGGCATTGCGCAGAGTCCCAGTCAATGTTGTGGTTGGTAAGTCGATGGTGTTCAGCAATGTGATTGCTGACATCACCTTTCCTCGTCGCCCGTCTGTGTTCAGTCAGTCTTGTTGTGAGGTTTCTGCCAGTCTCACCGATGTAGGAGGCTTGGCAGTCGGAACAATTGATCTTATAAATCGTTCCCTGTCTGTTCCTCGGTTCGTCTTTGTCTTTAACGTTGGTTAGTAACTGACGTAGTGTGGTGATGGGTTTGTGGGCGACGCGGATATTGAAGGGTAGTAAGATGCGCGAGATGTTTTCAGACATGCCTTTTTACGGTATGGTTGCTGTAGTCGTAGGGGGTCTCCAGTTTCTGTTGTTATAGCAGAAATTGTGATGCAGAAAATCGAGGAACGCGCCCTTTCGACTTGCCGACAAACGATACCGCTTTGGTTAGGTTACGTTGACGACACATTCACCGCCGTTCGACACGACGAAATTGACGCATTCCACAACCACCTTAACGAACAAAACACTGACATACAGTTTACCAGAGAAGTCGAAGAAAATGGCAAACTTCCTTTTCTAGACTGCCTGGTAAGCCACAACGACAACTCATTACGAACGATAGTTTACAGGAAACCGACACACACCGACAGATTACTAGACGAGTCATCCTACAACCCTACATCACACAAAGCCACAACTATCAGAACTCTAACACGACGCGCACAACTAGAATGTGACTCGACAGACAGCTTATCCGACGAGAACAAATACCTTCACCGTGTTTTTACGAAGACCAACTACATCAACGACTTCATCCGACGAAACACTCACCGACCCACTACCACTACCGAAACAAACGACACCGCAACCTCTACGACTACAGCAACCATACCGTACATAAAAGGCATGTCTGAAAACATCTCGCGCATCTTACTACCCTTCAATATCCGCGTCGCCCACAAACCCATCACCACACTACGTCAGTTACTAACCAACGTTAAAGACAAAGACGAACCTAGGAACAGACAGGGAACGATTTATAAGATCAATTGTTCCGACTGCCAAGCCTCCTACATCGGTGAGACTGGCAGAAACCTCACAACAAGACTGACTGAACACAGACGGGCGACGAGGAAAGGTGATGTCAGCAATCACATTGCTGAACACCATCGACTTACCAACCATAACATTGACTGGGACTCTGCGCAATGCCTAACCTACAGCACTGACTATTTTCAACGACTGACTCTGGAAAGCTGGTTTACTAACTTAGAACAGACTCCCCTAAACAGATGTCAACAACTATCCGCCCCATACAAACGACTCATTCACGACATAAACATCACAAACGACCGAAAAAGAACAACCTAGCTTTACCGACAGACCGAAACAGACCAATCACGACCGACTTACGTCACTTGAGTCTTACTCAATAATAACAATAATACCATCACGGCAAAACCAACCGATCATTTCACACGAACTGGAATAAGAACATTCTACTGACAACAATCATTCACTTGACTCTGATGATGACTTCCGCACAGGTTGTCGAAACGTCAGTCACTGCCAGCGACAACAGTCCTTCTCAGGACTACACTCACCCGGACGATCAGACTACACCTTCACATGTTCTTCTCTCTATACGCTCGATTGCAAAACGTTGACCCTTACAAGCGCTAGCAGTAAACGATGAGACCCAACGGCTATGTAAGTGCTCATGTATATAATACCACAATATTGCACGTGATATATGATAGAAGACATCCACGCTTTCCTAAGAGAAAAGAATCACTGTAGACAAGGATTTTCACGAATAATGGGTCTCATCGTTCAGGGGTGAATTTTTTTTTAAGGCGTCAGCGTTTTTGCAATCGAGTGTTTACACGAAGTGTACAGTTTTCAGTTATAAGGGTGTTTTCAATTTGTGCTACTTGCTTCTTTCAATAGAGATATCCTATGGTTACTAAATGGTAACCCTTTTTGATTAGAAGTTTACGAAGAGTAGTGTTAGTTTTAGAGAAGCCAAGGTATAAATCGTCCTAATATCCCTGCTTAATTTCGTCTAGTACCAGCATCGGCGCATGATAGTATTGTTGTTGACGATCTTGTGCGATATCTGCCTGGATGCTAAAGTTAGAAGGGCTTTATTTTTTTCGCCATAAAACAGGAACATGAGGATATCTTAAACTCATTTATAGGTCAAGTTAGGCCATAATCTGTTTAACCACGCCCGGCCTTTTCTGTTTGTGAGCATGTATTTATGTTTGATAAAGGAAGTGAAATCCACTCTAGGTTCTGTTTATCAGAATAGTAGTCATTTGTGCCATTTGTACCATTTTTAAAGAGTTGGTTGCTGTGTGGCTGACGTTATGCATGTGGTCCCTATGTGGATTTGTATATTAGCAAGAAAAATTCAACTCTAATGACAGGCTAGTCTAGCCAACTATACGCGAGGTAAAAGTAAGTTAACCTGCCTCTTATAATCTATATCTATACAGGTATTTGTAATGTCTAAGTAGCTATGCAAAGACTTAAACAGTGTTTTTGAGAGTCAAGGCTATTTTCTTTAAAGTTTGTCGTTTTAAAACTCGCAGGATCTTCACCATTTGTTACTTTCTTTGGCAACTCATTTTCCTTTCTCTATCTCATGCGATCAGTAATTGTTTCTTTTGAAAAGTCAGTCAATTTAGCCCACGACGTCAAGTACATGTAACTTCTTCACACGAAACATATTTTTTTCCCCAAAAGTTTATCTGAGTCGTCTATTTTTTACCAAACGCTTGTTTGAATAAATTACCCACTTGAATATACAGAGGTGGAGGTTAATCCACAGCTTTAACTGAAATTAAGAGCAGTGGAGATTCTAAATTTTTTTTTTCTTAGAATCGAATACGAATCATTAGTTCTTAGTGAGACCCTGTTTAAGGATAGGTAGATAGATGTAAAAATTAGGGTATTGTGCTTTTAGAAAGACATGTAAATGTCGTGAAATTGAGTCTTATGAAATATTTTTGAAGCTTGCTAGTTGTAATTTGTCATGGAGAGAATATATATATCTTATTAGACGTTTTGTAGTGTAGTATCTCTGAGTATTTTTACGAGTTGTGGAGTATATTGACGAGCCCGTAGGGCGAGTCAAAATACAAATAACGAGTAAAAATACTCAGCGATACTACGCAACAAAACGTCTAATATGTTATTTATTATCCAACACGCCAAAATTTTATTTCAGTGCGGGCGCAGTTCGCGGATTTATTTACGAGGAGTGCGTGACAAATGTATGCGAAGCGGAACGGAATTGTCGCGTTGTGTTGCTGTTTCTATTCTCTTTATTAAATGAAGAAATTTTCTGGTCGTCAAGCTGTTTTTCTTTGTTCGATTCATCTAATAAACTTGGATCTATATTTGCCAGCCATTCTGACTCTTCGTCGTCGGAAATATTATCAAATTGTCCGCCACTTTTTATTTTTTTTGGAACTACAATCCAATTTTTCACTTGCGCGATGCGAGAAAACCTTTTTAACCGGTACTCTTAGACGAGTACAAATACCGCGTGATATTTGTACTCGTCTATGGCGTTATTTGTAATCGTCTAAGTGTAGTTGGAAAATAATTTGAAGTACTCTATTTTAGACAAAAACTTTATATGAATCTCCTTTTTTCCAAAGGTCTACTTGAATAAATTACGCACTTAAAAATCCAGATGTGGAAGTTCATCCACAGCAGTTACGGAAATTAAGAGAATTGAAGCCGTTCCACTCTTTAGAATCCAAAGCAAATGTTATTTCTTAGAGAAAACCTGTTTTAGGTAAGGTTGATAGGTGTAAAATAAGTGTATTGTGCTTTTATAAAAGACATCCACATTTCATTAAATTGAGTCTGATACAATATTTTTTAAGCTTGCTGGTTGTAATTTCTCATGGAGAAAATATTTTGAAGTACTCCATTTAAACGCTTGATACTTTTAACTTCCCCGTGGAGAGATTTCATTGTAAAAAGTTTACAAATCCTTGAAGAAAATCTTTTCTGTGACCATCATACTTTTTCTGAGCCGAGATAATTTATAATTTTAGGAACAATAACTTTTCTGGGTTAGGTGAAATAATAAGAAGACACTATTATTACAATTACAATGCTATTATGTGATTAAATTATTTAAAAACAGCATGTTACTTTGATAAATCTATGTAAAATTTAAAGAAAATAAATCGCCTAAGATTCCATAATAAGAAATATTGTTTATATATAATTAATTGAGAGGAAAGGAAATTCCTAAGAGTCACACATTTTGCCGGGGGTGGAACTTTTGATCTGGAAGTTCATCGTTAAATGCATATCACCAATTCTTTTCCTATATAAGTTTAACGTCTCTGATTTTTTAATCCTCAGTTATGACCACAAACCGGAACCAAAGAACTAACGCTGTTTTTTTAAAAGTAACATTGTTGAACTTTCTGCCTTTACGCAGCAGCAGTTAGTCGTAACAGAACTTTTTCATAAATTATAACCATATCAGGATTTCGGATATCTTCAATGCAATTTTTAATAAGTATACATGTTTTTTTTTCTATCACGCCACCTCACACTCCTTCTTTAATTCTCATAACTGAAATATCAAACAAATGATAAATTCATCAACATGAAAATCGAAATTATCGTAGCTGCCTCGGCTGATGTTTAGCCATGACGCACGTACTTTAGAGAGAAGGAAGGAAGGAAGGAAACCATGCCCAATATATAAAAAGCAAGTAGTCTTGAAGGGAAGTTCCTTTAGCTGATATTAGATCTAGACCGCGAAATTTTCTGATTACTTAGAGTGAGTCCCGCATGCTAAATTGCTTGGCATAACAATTGATTCCTTTCTTTCCTGGGAAAGCCACATCAGCAATATGTGCTCTCTCATTAGGAGCAGACTTTCGCTTCTGAAACGTATCAAACCATTTCTTACTCATAACTGCTCTTTGAATTACTATAACTCTTGTATCCACTCTTCTTTGTTGTACTGTTCCACTGTTTGGGCTACTTGCTCTAAAACTCTTCTTCTCCGTCTACTTCGTCTTCAAAAACAATCAGCTCGCCTTATCCTTGACACCGACTGGCATCAGTCCTCAGTCAGTCTCTTTGCCAAACTCAAATGGCTCCCCATTTTTCTCTTAGTTAACCTTAGAAAGCTTGTCCTCCTCTTTAATATTCTTAATAATCCTGAAGCACCAAGCTGTCTCAAACAATCTTTCCTTTTCTTGCCTTCTAGACGAATAACTGGTGCTATTACTAGAGCTGTAACCTTGACCTTCAACTTCCTTATCCCCGCTCAAACTGCGGTAAACGCACTTTCGCTTTCAGTGTAGCCTCGCTCTTCAATTGTCTTGACTCCGACCTTAAAGAACTTCTACGCTTCCCAAACCCCTAGACCTCTTTTTCGACTAATCTGCCTGCCTTCAAAGGTAAAGTTCTCTCTCTTTTTCTAACCTTTACCTCTCGTGCTTCTCACCTGGAAACGTTGCTTTGTCCCAATTGTCGCTACAAACTTCGTTGCAGTTGCACCTCATAGTCTTTTGTTTTTAGTTTTTCCAATAGTTAATCTTAATCAATAATGCTCCATGATATTCTGTAAGTTTTTTCTAGTTTCACTCATATGTATATACATGTTCATTTATTATTCATACTTTGTCATTATGTATTTTTTTCATATTTTGTCAATGTTTCAGTAGTGTGAGGGCCTCATGTTAGATAACTCCTTGTGTTAATGAGCGTCCCTCCTTAAATAAAGTTTATTGAATTGAATTTAATTGAGTTTTCAATTATGCTTTAGAACACGGAACTGAAATTCTGGAGGCGTTCCTTGCCCCGGCCAGCCAACATCCGTCAATATTAAATATTCAAAGCATTCTTGAACTTGAGGGCTTGTCATTTGGAATTATGTGGAATAGAAAAGATACCAGGGCTACAGTGATAACATGGTTCTCTAGAATTTCGATTCTCTTATCTGACATGTCAAATGGTTCTTTTAAAGTGCATGGACGGACCCGCTGTATTAGTGAAACGACGCCGAAGATCTTTGATCGCGAGAGACGAGAACCAATGGAGATAAAAGTAAAAATATATTGACCGCTGATTTTCCAAGGATTGACGGATTCCGGATTGACCAGCAACGGAAAGAGAAACCATGAAAGTAGATGCTGAAACGTACGTTGGTGCCTTTATTAGGAGTGACATGGCATGACACATAGTAATGACACAGAACACATCAGACATCACGGCGTAAGCCATGAGACGTATTAATTGCAATTAACAAAGGCATGGCGCATTACGGCCACAGAAATCAAATGCAAACTAGGTTGTTTTGACAGTTATATAAACTTCTCGCTCATGTGAACATCGCGATATTCAACATTGCAAAATGAAAAGCTAATCCGGTGGACACTTGTGGCAACTTTTAATAGAAAAATATGTAAAAGGTGTTCCATCGTGGGGTATGTACGATTAAGGGCAAGCTTGGTCCTTCAAGATGGACAAAAATTTTTGGTATGTTTTTGTTTGTTAGAAACCAAGTGCATCTCTACTACAGCCATGTAGGGTTTTTGGAATCGAGGCACATCTATCGACACCCCACTTGAGCTACGGAACTCAACTACAGCAACATTTCATGAAAACAAAGTTGCCCATACCGCAGGTGAAAGTTCAGGGCTAGCTTTTTATACAGCAAATGGATTTAAAAAGTCTTAACCGAAAACCAAGAATAAAACTCTTTTATTTGATCTGGTCTTCATGTAATATTTAAAAAACGAGTGCAAGTGTTTCATCAGGGTTTCCAAACACGAGAACTGATGAAAGCACTCGGCCTATGGCATCGTGCTTTTATTGTTTTAGAGTGTTTGAAAACCCCGATGAAACACTAACCACGGGTTTTTGAAATTGCTTCTCAATCGTGCATGATTAGCCAAGAGCAATGAAAAAATTCTGACTGATTTTGGCATCAGTGGGATTTGACATTTTATCAAGCTTTACGGTTTGATATTTTATCAAAGTATAGTGGCAAAGCCTCTGTCCAGTGTTTCATCGGGGTTTCTAAACGCACACATGTGGCCAAATTGGCGTATCGTCATTGGTTTGTACTTGATGAATTATCAATGAGTTTGAGAACAATATTTCTCGAAAAATTTTACTTTAAATGATAGTGAAAATGTGGAAATTTCGTCGCTCTTGTGCCAGAAATACTGATTTGCCTCAGTTTTGGTATCAACTCAACTTAATAACTGCTATTGAGTTACCAAGGTACCGAGGCCTCAACAACAATATATCTTTAAAAAAAAAATTATTTAGAATACGAAAAATCGGGGAACCTTTATTCAAAACTCATATGCTCACTTATGGATAGCTGATAATTGTGACAACTGGTCTGTTGTTAAATCAACTTCATTTTCCGTCAAATCAGTCACAGGTGAGGTCTCGAAAATTACGAAAATGTTCCTTTCCTCAAAAAGAGGAACAGAGGGACCATCGTTGCTCTGCCGAAAGTGAGACTTGACTTCGCTCGGAAAAGTTTTTATTTTTTAGGAGCTTCAGCTTTTAATTTTTTACCTTTAAAAATCAAGCAAATTAGCAGTAGGGTACTATTTAGGGAGTCTTTAGATCAATTTTTTGTATAGGGCATTTAGTTGGTTGCGTAGTCATTCTTATCTTATTCTAGTTTTTATCCTTATATTATGTTATTTAGACAGGACCCCATTGATAACAGTGCTCCCGCAATGAAGGGCTATCCTGTATAAATATTTATTATTATTATTACTATTATTATTATTATTATTATTATTATTAATTGCCAACCACACTTAAATTTGTTCACATTTTTAATCTCGATCTTCGACCCACGTCCGAACATTAGCCAATTAGAACACATCTCTTGCATAGCTGTCAATCTAATTCGATCGGCATAAGCAAGGGAGCGTGTCATTGCGAGATCTCACCCTAAGTTGCCCAAATTTCAAAACAACTTCGATGATAACTATCTCAATCGAAACAATATGTTTTATATAGGATGTGGCCATCCTTAAAATGGAACTGAATATATTGAACAGGTCTGTAATATCGAACTAAACGACTAAGCATACTTGATCTTATTTGGTTTAACTGCGTCCATATCACTTAGAGTCCGAAATGATATATGAAACATTTGCAAAGAAAGCGTTACACATGAATTCCAAACTTTTGTATCGAAGTCTCAAGAGGTTGAAAGAACAGCTAGCCAAACACGGAGAGCTCTTTTGAAATGAAGTGTTAACTTATTTCAGTTGTCGTTGCAAATACTATGACAAACGACTGAGTTTTACCTCCCTAATCTTAGGTGTGGTACAGCACTGTACACCTTCTCTGAATGAAAAGAATTATGGCAATACTATTTTTAACTGCAATTTTCCTCATAAATCAATGCGAATGACATAGTTACTACAGAAAAGCCTCAAAATTTTTAGTTTTTAGTGAATGATAATCGGCTCTCCTATTACACGCGCTCAGAAAAGGTAGAACTAAAGGATAGTACCTGATGCCTGAGTATTTCAGCGACCGGCGCTTTATGCCGGTGCTTTATGCCGGCGCTTTATGCTAAGAAATTTAAGATGAACAAATATGCCAACCAAAGCATCTTAACTGCGGAAACTGACAAAGCCATGTTTTATAACTGTGTTGGTGAGGTAATTCCGAAGTCATCCGACGATCTCATGAAAAACGAAGACTCCGATCCTTAACTTTAGGATACGAAAGCAAGCTCTGTCATGACACGAACTACTATCTCTATCTTTGCGGAAACTAACTAAATGCCCAACACTGCATCAACGTCAACTTGAAACCAATAATAATTGCATGCTTGTTGATGATCAGTTGTTCACGAGTCTAAACTGTTTGTGAAGTCCTATTTAGAAAACGGAAATATACTGGAAACCTCAGTTTTGCAGCATTAGTCTTAAGGGAAATCTCACGGCGTTTGATATTATTCTAATACTACGTCTGTCATCACTTCAAAATTGCGGCCTTTTTCTTTACATGCCTCTGTTTCATAGCTAAGTACACGTGATAAACATAGAATAATAAAATATTATGAAGCTTGTACCCTAATCATTATTTTGAATGATGATATCTAGGACAGCAAAAGTTTCTAAACAGATAGATAAGAATGGATAGTTAATTACAGATATTTTTGCTGGTTACTGAGGTCATCAAACAGGAAAGGACATACACAGCCTCTTTTTTTTCGGTATTTAATGTCATTTCAAACCAAAAAACTGAATAAACATACCTGAAATCTTATATATTCATGTTTTTCTAAACTACCAGTAGTGTTTTAGAATCCAAAAGCCATGGAAAGCCCCATCGGAGAGCCAGCGTAGTGAAGTTATATGTAATTGCGCATTTCATCTGGCGGGCGATACGTATCACAATTATCCTCAAGACGCCATTATAGTGTAGCACTGGATCCGCGTAAAGGTTTAAATTCATGCACGCTGGATCTGGAAATAAAATGGTGGAACAACTTAAACTGAGCGAAAGCTTTTTTTTTTGTATGCAAATGAGATCAAGATTTGTAAATAGGGTCTTCTCATCATGATGATTCTCAATACTGAAGCGATTCTTTCGAAAAAAAAATTCATTGAAGCACTGGAGCCGTTTTAGCTTAAATTTCATGAATATGAGGGGCGTGACAGAACGGAATGCGCGCGCTAACCCTTTTCCGTTTGTGAGGGCCTCGCATATTACTACCGGACTATATTCTAGGGAAGGACCGTTTTTAAAATCTAATGAGAAACAATGGGAGGCACTTTTGCGGTTTCCGTCAGCTGGTGAACATTAGGGAACGAGACATGTGATTACGGTCATCTGGAACGTGATCAGAGAGGAGTGAGCCAATGAATTGCGAGGAAGTCAGCTGAGACGTTTACGTACCTTTACACCACATGTTTTTAAATAAACCTGGCTCATACCAAAGCATATGAGTTGTCAACACAGTTGAGCAGTAGGTCTAAAGTTACGCATCAAGAGCCAGTTGAGTGGACAGTTGCAATAACTTTCAGAAGCAAAATTTATGAAAGTCGCTTCATTATGAGGTATGTAAGTGTAAGAGTGACTTTGGTTATCTGAGACAAAACTTTTAAGTCCTTATTGTTTTTATTTTTTAACATTTTGGCCTTAATTTCGATGATGCCGCTAGAAACTGTCGCCGCTGTCAAGAATGTTTTTCTCGTGTCATCTTTCATCGTTATCGTCGTGATTTCAATAAAAGTTATAACTGTACGGTAGAAAATTTATCTTTATCTGGCTATAGATTGTGACTGAATCAGAGCTTGCATTTAGAATACACTATGCTTTTTACATCCAGCCCACTAATAGTAAATTCCAGCTAAAATTTGGTGTGTACTGTGCTTTTTTACATCTCAGTGCCCATGTGGCGTATTTGTCGTTTGCGTATGACTTCCAAATTGACCTCACTTTAGACGCAAGGTAGAAAACTGATTGAACTTTACTTTAAGACTGATAAAATTTGAAATGTACTCTCCTTTCTGACCTCCAGCCCACGTAGCTGGCAGTTTTCGCCGGGTTGTCGTATCTGTGTTTTTCGTCATCATCGATTAATTGCATCTCCGCTACCAGGTGTGCAAAATGTTAAGAATCGCTACTCAGTAATCGACACTCGAACGTTGAAATCACATTGTTACAGCATAATTTTACAGAATAATTATGTTCATAGCGTAGGCATTTACAAATTTGTTATAAAACTGCATAAAATATTTTAGCCAAAAGGAGAACATGGACGAAGTTAAAAGCGTGTGTCTCCCCAATCTTAGTAAAATTTACTTAAACTTCAATACATCGAAACAAAAGTATCATGAAGAGGAAATTTAGATCAGGAATATAGTGCAAAGCGAGGTAGGAGCAATAAACCCTGTATCACTCTTTGATTTATCAGTCGAGAATATCGAATCTTGGAGCTGAGGCTAGACACTGTTAAAAGGAAGAGAAAAAAAAGTTTAAAAGCTGGGGATCCTTGATTTCAAAACTCAAATGACCTCATATGAATCACTGATTATTGTGAAAACACGCCATTTTCGATAAATTAAAATTCTAACATGGCTCCAAGGCGTAGGGGAAGAAAACAAAAGACATTAGTCACTTATACCTCAACCACGTTCGCGTGACATTCTCTAAGATCTCTCACTTGGTTGCACGCATTTCAAAACAAGAACTATGTTACTCGAAACGATAGTATCACACGAGATGTGGTCATCCTTAAAATGGAACTAAATACATTGAAAAAGTTTCTGATATCGAAATAAACAACCATACATTCTCAAGCTTGCTTGGTTTAATCGTGTTCCCATGACTTTACGTCTAACATGATCAATGAAATATTTGGTGGTGAAGCGTTACTTATGAAATTATAATTGTAAATTTGTATCGAAATAGCTTAAGGTTTAAAAAAAAGTTGAGCCACCTCCAAGAATTGTTAAGCAAGATGAGCTGAGTTTTAAAAAGACATGTTACATATGTCAGTGATCGTTGCAAATACTATGATTGAACTACGGTCTAGTCTAACCTCACTGGACCTTAACTGTGAGTAACAACTGTAAACCTCTTTAACATGACAATAGTTTATTGCGGATATTAAAAACAAAACACTTGGTATTTGTTTTGGTTTTGCAGTTACGCTGCTCACTGGCTGGAAACACACGACGAAAGCATCACGTGCCGACCAATAAGAGCCCGCTTGTGGTTTCTCAGACATGACATTGATAACGCTTACGACAACACTATCTCTCAGTTACTCATTTTCACGGGTCAAACGAGAGAGACGTACGTACCTTGAAAGAACCTAGGAATATCATTTGCTGAAGCGTTTTAAAAGTATTGAACATGAATTCACCTATTTCTAAATCTACCAGCTCAGAAGGGAATGATGAGTTGAATGCAGATCAGATGGAATTTCTCAATATTAGGTAAAGTGATGTTCTAATCATAAGGTTTACAAGTCAGTTGGCTGCCGGCAGCATAGATTTATATTTTCATTGTAGTCCATCCTCATACTTTTCTCCATTTATGTCTGAAATTTTTTTTCGTAGATCATGAGCTTTAGTCCGTTAATTGGAAGCATATGTATATTCTTGTATACTTTTAGACTCAGTTGTTTTTTGTCCATGTCGGACGAAAATAGAAATGGAAAACGGCAGGCAAGTTAGCGAACAGCGGAAGAATCACAAACTAAATGGAAAAGAGCTAACTGAAATTTACAATCGACCAAGATCATTCAGTGGTAAAATCTCTTTCATAGCGACGGGAGATAAAACTCATTTAATACTTCTCCTGTGTCTCACTTCGAATCCGAAAAGCTCGACATAATAAATTTTAGGCGCTACTTTGAAATAGTCGTAAGTCGGACTTAACTTTCGGTTTGAGAGTGAAAATAAGAGAAGTCGAGCGAAACAACATGAACAATACTTTGGAGAACCCTTAAAAAATCGCTTTGGATAAATTTCGTGATGGCGAAACTTCAAAATTACTGAAAAACATTATCAAGGGAATTTCAATACTTTATATATGGCCCCAGAAATTTATGGAAATTTCTTTTAGCTATGATGTCAAACCCTCAGTTGGAACTACCACATTGACTCGCGGATAACAGTCATCGTGAGAGGTTCTAACTACCTGAATGCCATTACCAAGCAAAATAGGCGAGGTTTAAGCGACTATTTGATAGCAGGAGATTCAATAACAGCAGATAGCTAACTAAGAGATATTTTTGCTGGCTTCTGAGTCATCAAACAGGAAACGACATTGAAAGCCATTCCTGACCCATTCCATTCGATTTAATGTCATCGCAAACCAAGTGACACAAACTTGCAAATTCATGTTTCCCTAAACTTCTAGTCGTGTTTTGAATCCAACAACCATGGAAAGCTTCTTGTAGAAGCTTAAGCCTGCGAAGTCAAATTAAATGTGATCACCCAAGTTTGCCTTTCTCGTCGACCAGCGAAGCATTATGTGCCCTGGAAAAAAATATATCCAAGTCATGGCTTGTTTTAATCAGAATCCGTGTACTAAAGAGGTCTTAAGTCGACTTTTGCGCATTTTATCTGGTGGGTGATATGTGTCACAATGATCCTCAATACTGAAGCGGCCCTTTCGAAAAAATATGTGGTGTAGCACTATATCCAGTGTAAAAGCCTAAATTCATGCACAATACACCTCAGCCGGAATTGTTGCATGTAACCGATCGAGCCTTCTACTGAATTAGTCAGAGTCGACGAGAAAGAAACATCTAATATTCTTACGAGTAAGAAGTTTAGGAGAACCTTTCAAAAGAAATTTTATGTAAATTTCTTATTGTCTATTTGAGACCGGGCTCGGCTGCCGAGCAGTTTTTCACAGCTTTAAACTTGGAAAAATCTACGAAGGGGAACACATTCGAGGAGCGCTACGTGTTCTCACACGAAAAACAAAGTATATGTTAAGATTGCTCTTTCTCATTGAGATGAAGTTTGAAAAATCAGCACAATTGTTTTGTGAGAAATAAAAGCGCGTGATGTTATGATGAATTTGAAAGTTCAGAATACTTACAAGTTCGTAGTCACATTTCAAGGGGTTCGAATTAGCATAAATGGTTTATTTGAGTATGATGCCCTTCCCGAAGACAGCCAGTCAAAGCGCACTTATAGTCCTCTGACCAGACTTTATATGAATTTCCTAATTTTTCACGGGTTGAACGAGAGAGAAGTATCATTAAAAGAACCGAGGAATATCATCTGCCGAAGAGGTTTAAAGGTATTGGACATGAGTTCACCTAATTCTAAATCTACTAGCACAGAAGGAAATAATGAGTTAACTGCAGATCAGATGGAATTTCTTGATACAAGGTAAAGTGATGTTTTAGTCATAAGTTAAACAAATCAGTTAGCTGTCAGCAGTATAGGTTTATCTTTTAATTGTAATCTGTCCTCATACGGTACTCCTTGTCTAAAAGTTTTTTTTTGTGGATTATCAACTTTAGTTCGTTAATTAGAAGTATAGAGAAGTGACGTCTGAAGGAAATTTCTAAGAAGCTATGCACTAGGTATGATCCGTCCCCGCATAATTTTGTTTACTCCTTATTAGTTTTCAGCCTTATTCAAATGGGGTACGTTAGCGAACAGCGGAAAAAATTACGAACTTAATGGAAAAGAGCTGACTGAAATTTATAATTGACCGAGAACATTCAGTGGTGAAATCTCTACCCATAGCCACGAGAGATAAAACTCCTATAGTCTCCCCGTTTTTCATATCCGAAAGGTTTGACCTAATAAATTTTAAGCGCTTCTTTATAATGGTTGTAAATCGGCCTAAACTGTCGGTCCGAGATTGAAATACGAGAAGTTACGCGAAACAAAACCAACAATACTTAGAAGAACCCTTTCCTGGTGGCGAAACTTCGAAAATCAATATTGTCAATGCAAATTCGATATATCTGGGCTGGATATGCGTGGCTAAGCTTTCGATTCATTAACCACGATGTATGAAATTTCCCAATTAAGAGGTTTTCTTTCATGCAAATTTCTGAGTCATTTCGCAACCTTCACCAACTTTGATACCATCGCCAAAATTAGAATTTTGTAACTATAAGAAGGTTTACATTTCTGTTAATCAAATAGTGTAACTTTTATCCTGTTTCTTTCAAAGATACTTAATTAAACGTAATGAAGATGCAAAATATTTCAGCTATAATTTCACTGAAAACTTTGCAAGCTTGTCATTGACTCGCGGTTAACAGTAGTAAGTGGTTCTAACTAACTGAATGCTATTACCAAGCAAAATAGGCCATGTTTAAGCGACTATTTATAGCAGGAGATGATACCAGCGATAATTTGCAATATCAATAAAATTAATATAATTTTGCATTTATACAGAGTAATCACTAGATAAGTGGAGCGACAGTATAACCAGCTTGGGGTATGCCATGACTATACTTAAGAAAGTGCCTGCAAAATAGGCCGTGTGATCCTTTTCCTAGCTACCGTACTAATAAAGTCGATATCAATTGACGATGCTTTCTGAGTTGGCCCGAGACATTCAAGCAAAATAGTTTATAACCTACAAATGTAACATAACAAATAGAACATGTACCTACTTGAAAACATGTGCTGCAATCCTCAGTAACACCTCAGCCAGGCGAGACTTTTTGCCTAAATTAAGGCTACCAAAATGAGGGATCGAAGAGTTCCGCGAAACTAAAAACTTCGAATGTGAGCCAAATTTCATAGCCTGAGTAAACAGGGTATTGTCCGTGTTCGCTTTGTAACAAGCAAGCAATGAATTGGGAAAACCATTCAGATTTTGCTCCAGTGAAACACACTTCATGACTGTACTTAAGAGTTGACGCAAGTTTAAGTGTTCCATGTTAATTCGATGTCTTCATCACCGCAATATTTGAAGCAGCTATCGTTGTTAAATTGCCCAGTCGTCTGTAGTTTGACTCCTCCAGACGGTTGCAGTTCGAAAAGCCTAAATAAATAAATGGTTCATGATTTTTGAGATGTCCACAAGAAAGATGGCCTTTATAACAGCTACACAAACCGAAGGACATCGAATAATTCAGTACAAATTGTTTAAGGTGCGTGGTAATATGGAGCCGCAGCCATAACTCCGAGGCGTATCTTAGATACCGTTTCCATAGTTGGTTTTGTATAAATTGACGGACAAAAGATCTTCATTTGGTTTGCGAAAACACACCGTGCTGTCAGTCATTATATAGTGCTTTCATATAATGAGTTTCCGGAAATGCTGGCCATTGGTTCTGAGAAAGATGGGTGACTGCGTTTACCCTACGTTACGCAGCTTGATATTCAAAGTTACACAAGAGAGAACGAAATGTATTCTCCAAGCTACACATTCTTTGGGTCTAATTATATTCTCTGAAAGTCTGTCGGGCAATGAATAAAATAACACCGACCAAGATTATTGGAACATAGATCCATAAATTAATAAAAGGGAAACGAAAGATGCAGGGCAAGAAATGTAATTGCTATAAAAATTTAACATTGATCATATAATTTGGTCTGTGTTTTTAAAGAAGAATGATGCAAGATTTTTCGCCAGCAATAATGGTTACCGTGACCTTTAGTAGTGTTTATCATCATCGTATATTTCTAGGTTTGACCTTACATGACTGTGACGATCGAAAACTCTGAGATTCGCAGATTCTTCCTTCTACAAAGAAAAATAATGTCTAAAACCAATTTATTTAACGTGCGTCTCTCCGATATCGACAAACCTGACATAATTAAAAGTTCAATTATAGATCACGGGCTGAGTGTTGTAAAGTGCGCGAAAATCCTATATAGAAATCGAAAATATACTGGAAGCCTAAGTTTGGAAGCAGTTGTTTCATAGCTATATTCAGGTAATAAACATCGAATAATAGCATCTAATAAAGTTTTTACCCTAATCACTTTTTTGAATGATGATATCTAGAACAGCAAAAGTTTCTAAACAGGTCAATAAGAACGAATTGCTAACAACAAGACGTTTTAGCTGGTTACTGAGGTCATCAAACAGTACAAGACATAGACAGCCATTTCTGACCCATTCCTTTCGATTTAATTTCATCTCAAACCGAATAACACAGACTTACATATTCATGTTTTCCTAAACTTCTCGTAGTATTTTCGAATCCAAAAGCGACGGACAGCTTCTTGCGGAAGCCTGCGTAGTCTAATTAAATGTTATCTCCTACTGAAGTTAGCCATTTACTGTGTCAGCGAAGCTACATGCGCACTGGGAATAAAATTCAACTGAGTCATGGCTTTTTATTATCAGAATTCCTGTGCTTCAGAGGTCTTCAGTCGACGTTTGCGCATTCTATCAGGCGGTAATATGTATCACAAGGATCCTCCTACTAAGGTGACCCTTCGAAAAAAATATGTAGTGCAGCACTAGATCTGGTGTAAAGGTCTAATTTCATGCATTCTAGAACCCGGCCGTTGCATTGTTGCACATATCAAAGCATAAGAATAGGCAAAGTTTAATATGAAAATGAGACCAAGACATGTGAGTAGGGTCATGTCATCGCAATAATTCTCAATGCTGAGACGATCTTAAGATTTTTCTGAATATTTTTAAGATTTTTTGAATATTTTAAAGAGTTTTTGAATATTTTTATGATTTTTTGAATATTTTTAAGATCTTTCTTTTGAAAGTTTTTTACATAGGGCCAACCTTCTAAACTCCCTTTTTAAAGCATCCTTTGTACATTTATCTTTGTTTTCAAATACTTTGAATAAAGGTATATGTATGTATCTTCTCGAAAAACTAATATAATGAAGCACGGAAGCCGTCTCAGTGGCTTGAATTACACGGAGTACGAGGGGTGTGACGGAAACCGCGCGCGCTGAAAGTCACCCTGACCCTTGTCTGCCTTGTCTGTGTTCAAGTCTCTGAACTTGTCTGCCGCATCTGTGACCACATCTCTGAACTAAATGTAACTTGCGTCGGAGTTAGACAATGAATTACGTGGAACTGAAACGTATTTAAAAGAGCTTCCCATCTAAGCATATCATTTGTCAAAATCGCAGTCCCAAAGAGCCAAACAAATTTCGCATCAAAAGCCAGTCGGGTGGACACTTGTACTAACTTTAAGCAGCAAGATTTGCAAACGTTGTTTCGTTATGAGGTATACGTATGCATAGGCGTACGAGCCGGGGGGGGGACGGGGGGGACTGCAGCCCCCCCCAGCGGCGGAAATTATGTGATTTTACGGGCAAAACGCTCTTGATTCGGGCAATGACAATTGGGAGAAAACATTATAAAATAATACCGTTGGCGTGATTTCCAAAAGTCGTAAATGAAGTTTCTAGTTAATTACTTTTCAGGTGATTAGATGCCCGAAAGTGGTGTCTTTAGAGATTTCGTAATTTGAATATTATCGTGTAAAATGTAAAGTGTATCATTTCAGTAACATCTACTGCAGTTCGTGCCTAATTTGCGCGCCAATTTCGCGGAGAGCGGGAAAACATTTAGATGAGTTCACATGAAGGGTTAGGTTTCCTCGTTGAAGTTCGTTCGATTCGTTGTTAACTCCGTGGACTTAAAAGGTTCAAGAAGACGTGAAAAACTTAGGTGACTTAAGGTCAAGCGGCCGTCAAGGACAATAAGGCGAAAGGTAAATACTACACAAATTCCATTAAGTAATTCGTTTATTCTATTCGATCGATTCTATCCGTAAGTCTCAGTATTGAAGTATCACATAATACGAGCTGATGTCACCCACCTGGTAACTACCAGTTAATGACAGCTTTCAATGATAGCAGTTTCATTAATGGGAAAATGGTGAACGTCTCCTTTTGCATCCCGATTTCAACCCCTACCCTTTTGGGCATTGCGTGTTGTTTTTTGGGAAAGGAAGTCACCGTCCCCCCCCCCCCCCTGCAAGTCCAAAGGTGCCCGTACGCCTATGGAAGTATGTACGTGTAAGAGTGGGCTTAATAATTTTTATTCATTGCGTAGGCGTTGTCAAGGTTGTTATAAAAGGAAATAGAGTAAAGAGGACCCAAAGAAAAAACTCACGTAAAAAAGTTTGTAAAGAAACATCCGCCGCTGCAGGGTTTTTGGAATCGTGACACATTCATCGACAGTTCACTCGAACGTCACGATTAACGTCACAGCATCATTTCATTAAAACAATTTTCTCTATAACAAAGGCGATAGGTGTGGGCATTTATATAGGAAGTAGAGTAGAAAAGATTCAACAAGAAAACTTCAAGGAAGCATAAAGTTACTATATATTAATTTTTCTATCTCTACTTCGCTTTTAGACTTAAAGCGGAAAACATGACGTAACTTGACTATTTAAAGATCTTCAAGCGGCAACAACAATTGATGTATGTTTGTTTCGGTTCATTCTGAGGTTTCAAAGATAATAGGAAAGAGTAAAATGTACTTAAAATAAAAAGTTTAGAATTCTGTTACTCACTTGCCCATGTGCAGTCGTGTGCTGTTTCCTTTGTTACCCGCGGCCAGATCTCAGTACCATACCATAATCATCATTGTTAGATGATTTCATGTAATTCAATGTAAAAAATATCCCTTTTCACCAGGCAATAAATTAAATTGCATCGCAAAAATTGGGAGAAGAAAATAACGTGCACACTAATCATTCCCGTCGAGCTTTTTATCAACAGGTGATTCACAAATAGGAGCCCAAATAACTTTGTTATGACTTGATAATCATTTTGTTTAATTTTCTTTTAGAAGAGAGAACAGTTCGCGCGCAATACGCATGCGTTTACAACCTGTGGTCCTGATACAGAACTGAAAGACACCGGAGGCCTCTGTTCAAACCAAAATGATATTAGAAGAGTGATAAGGAGAAGAATTAATCAAGCTCTGCCAAACTGTTTTTTATATAGCATTTTTCACCAAAGAGCGGAAAACAAATGTCAAAGACATTTACATAAAATTGTGATTTGTGAGCAGGTCATCATGCCTTAGTTGGCATGCAGAAGAATTCAGCAGCGATAATTTTAGTGGCAACTTTAATATCGTGAATCATATTAAACAAGACTATAGGGTCTGAAATAACAACTTTTTTTATAAATTCTAATATCTAGCGTGACTATATGAATCAGTTGAAAATTACAGCATAGAAGACATCAACGGAGTGTAAAAAAAGAAAAAAAAAAGCCGAATGGCCATATAGCACCGAGGATATTATAAAGTTGCATGATATGCACACACTTGATTCCAAGGAAAATGTTCAAGAAAACAACTATTGACTGGCGTAAAGGATTTGAGCGATAATCAAAGTTGAATATCGGGTTTTCACAGTGTTAGCCGACCTTTGACAACACATAGAAAATACCGTGTTAAAACACTCCAGAAAACGGGGGAAAAACATTCAGAAAAACAGCAAGTTAGCAAATGTTATGATCGTGCTGGAAAACAAGTGTCAAATATCATGTTTTCACTACATTAACCGCTTCACCGCATCAACCGCTTATAAATAACGTACGTGATAACTCACGCTGTATAACTAATGGAAAACTTTAAGGAAAACAGAACAACTAGAAGAGTTTTTCCGGCGCCGGCAAAGATTCTATGAAAACCATGTTTTCCCTGTGTTTTCCCACAGTCAATACAAAACGTGCGGAGGGTTCTCCTTAATAGGAACACGAAATTTGAACAAAGCATTTTCCTTGAATTCACCGTTCGATTAAATTATAAATGAACGAAGGATTTTCTTGTGTGCGATATGTACGGATAGGGAACCGATCGCTTGGTTGCTACAAACACAAAGTAATAATAATAGTAATTAAATATTTATATTGCGCAAATTAACATGTCATATGATCAAATGCGCATCATAACACTTATCGGGGGACTTCGGCCGGACTGCATCAGCAGCTTACAAACAATCGAAGGAAACTTATTTGAAGATGCCTCCTCCCGCCCAATTCCCAGTAAACAGGCCAGACCACATCACAGTAATCTCGTGAGTGGGTTCTTTAATGTCCCCTGCCTAACCAAATTTACTAATTAATAGATGCGGCAGGAGACGGGACCTACGATTTATTCGTCCTTATCCGAGAAGACTAGAATGTCTATCCATTTTTTGATATTATCGAAAGGTAGCGCATTCTTCTCAGTTATTTTAAGACCTTGAGTGTTGGTCCGGCCGGGGCTTGAACCATCGACCTCGAACTCCCGCACAACAGTCCAGCGCTCTAACCAACAGAGCTAACCGGTAGGCATTTACAGGCATCATACCAAAACAAAATATTCAAGTATAGCGATAGCGGATGGAACGGCGCAGTGATGCACCAAATAAAGGGGTAAAAAAATTAAGATCAAGAGAAAATTGAAAAACGAGGAATGTGGAATTTGTAAAACCAGACGGAAAATTTTATTTTTGTTCCCCAAAACAAAGGAATACAGTGGCTGTGAGGCCCTGCCTTTGTCAAGCAAGATTATTAGTCGACATTGTTGTTTATATTATTGGTCGACATGATTAGTTTATCAGATAGACCAAAGATGTCGATCTTGCTGG
The DNA here is from genome assembly GCF_964205215.1 of Stylophora pistillata. Taxonomy (NCBI): domain Eukaryota; kingdom Metazoa; phylum Cnidaria; class Anthozoa; order Scleractinia; family Pocilloporidae; genus Stylophora; species Stylophora pistillata. The sequence continues at coordinate 3,778,127 of NC_142523.1, forward strand.
CTATAAATGATATAACTGACCAATGGAGACAACTGCTAGGCTCATTTATACTCATTTATATTGTAGCGTTGCGCTCTCTGAGCTTTCTGAATTGTCGTCTTCGTACTCGAGGAGAATCAAAGGGAAAAAGCTTAGTAACCATCCCTATACACCTTGTATCGTTGAGTTCAATGTCTAACAAGATCAAATGCAAACTCTTGAAAAATACCGGAAAGTTTGTCATCGAATAATACTTTCTAAGCCGAATTGCTTTACAGGCAACTACAAAAGAGTGCGAATTGATTTCATATTTCTTCAAACAGAGTGGCGAACAAGGCCTGCATAATCAAAACGAGGCAATATCCAAAATCAATATCCTCTCTCAATCAAAACAAACACCATAAACATCAAAAGAAACTCGAACCATTAGCTCGAGTCAATTCATCTTTCTCTTAATATTTTTCTCGATGCTACTCTCAAACATTTCTCACGCTTGCTGTTGGTTTTGCTCGTCGTCAATGTAGCCCGGCTAAGTGCTGGAATTTTTCAGTCATGAAATTTATAATTTTATCCTATTAATTTATCTCAGCCTGTAGCTTATGGCGTAAAATTTGAAACAACCTAGCCATCTAAAATAGCTTTTATTAGCAATCAGGAAACATAGATTAACATTATGCACTGAGTGCAGACGGCGGCCGAGAATGCTGTCACGTAGGTTAAAAAACATATCGTTATGCCCCTAAGAGGGACGCAGATATTGCGTCTCCTAAAGCGAGGCTTATACAATTGAGTAAGACATTTCTTCGAATATCTCCCACATGAAACGTCGCACAGATCTGAATCTTTAGATATTCACCTTTTTTTTTAACTCTTCTATTCTGGCATCAATCTATTTTTTCATTAGTTTTGATAATGGTGTGACAGTTAAAAACGGCAATACAGGAAACCTTAGTTTTGAAGCATTAGACTAAAGTAAAATATCAGGGTAGTTGATACTATCCTTATTGTCATCGGTTAAACATTGCAGGCTTAATTTACATACGGTTGTTTCATAGGTATGTGAAGGTAATAAACATCGAACATAATAGCAGCTCATGAATTGTGCGCTAATTACTATTTTGAATGATGAAATATGAAACAGCGAAAGTTTCTAAGCAGATCAATGAGAACGGATTGTTAACAACAAGACATTTTTGCTGGTTAATGAAGTAATCAAACAGGACAGGACATAGACAGCCCGCATTCCTTTCGGTATTTGATATCATGTCTGGGTAACCAAATAATTAATACACAATTACATGGAATCTTGTATTCCTGTTTTCCTTAACTTCTAGTATTTTCCAATCCAGTAAACATGGAAAGCTGCTCATAGAAGCATATTTAGTCAAATTAAATCGTGGTCAAATTAAATGTGATATTAGAGATCCAGTTCGCCATTCCGATCGCATTCACGTCGGCCAACAAACCGATAAACACACTGGAAACAAGAACTTCAACTGAGTCATGGTTTGTTATCATCAGAATCACAGTGCTTCAATGGTCGACCATTGCGTATTCCGGCCATCTTCCGGGCATTGTATATGGATCACAATGATTCTCGATCTAGAGGCTTCCTTTTCGTAAGAATATTTAGTGTTCAGTGCACACGAGTCAGCAATGTCATCAAATTATTGTAGCACTAGAACCGCTTTGCTGACGTGTGAATTTCCGTCGAAAATTATTTCACCTGTCAATCTCATGGATTTGAACTAAAATAAGAATAGGGCTCCGGTTGGCCAATGAAAAAATAGGAGACAGCTGTTGTTTGCTTTATAAGGCCATTTATATTCCTCAACGGTAGATAAATGCTCTTATTCCTGTAAACATCGCATTAGTCAACTCCAAGATCCCGAAGGTCTGAACAAGATACGCATCAAAAGCCAATCGGGTTGACGCGTGTGACAACTTCTGACAGCAAAATTTGCAAAAGTTGTTCCGTTATGAGGTATGCACGTATAAGAGTGAGCTTGGTTATCTGAGACAAAATTTTTAAGTTTTAATTTTTTTTTTTTTTTAAGGTTTTGGTTCTAATCTCGTCGTTGGTGGTGGGTTTCGCCGGGCTGAACGGAACACGGTTTTTCAGGGTTGTTAACAAAGATTTAGGGTTCCTTTAATCAAGCAGAACGAGAGTGAGCTAGGACTACTTTGGTCAGCTAAAGTCTCGCTTGAATATTTTAAGCCTCATTGAGAGATATTTGGTTTTTCTTCATCGTAGTTGTATCGATTATAAAAAATTTGCTTTCTATCGAAATCTGTACTGCTAATACTGATGTTGTCCAAACAATCTGCCTGAATATGTGGTAACTTAGCATACTACTCAATGGACACCAGCAAAACAGATTTAGTTAAATCAGGCGGGTTTAACTGTTCCTTTCGATTTAATGCCATCTCAAACCCAATAACACAAACTTGCATATTCATGTTTTCCTAGACTTCTAGTGATATTTTTGAGTTCAAAACCATGGACAACTTCTAACGGAAGCCTGCGTAGTCTAATTAAATGTTATCTCCCAAGTTTCTCATTCATGCACCGTGACCAGCGAAGCAATATCAACACTGGAAATATCAACACTTAGTCGACTATTATGCATTTTATCCGGTGGGTGATATGTATCATAATGATCTTCAATTTTATCAGGCGGGTTAGATCATTGTATCACAATGATCCTCAATACTGAAGCGACCCTTTCGAAAAAGTATGTAATTTAGCACTAGAGCCGGTTTAAAGGCCTAAATTCATGCACTCTAGAACTCGGCTGGAATTGTTGCAGATGACCGATCGAGCCTTAAACTGAATTAGTCAGAGTAGACGAGAAACTTAAACTTTGAAGTCAGCGCGACCCTTTGTTGCGCGACCCTTGGCGGCATATAAACGTTTCGTTCTCGTGTACATTACATCAGTCCGCAGTCAAGATCTGAATGAGTTACGCATCAAAAGCTAGACGAGTAGACACTTGTGACATCTTTTAGCAGCAAAATTTGTAAAAGTCGTAACATTATGAGGTATGTATGTGTAAGGGTGAGCTTGGTTATCCGAGACAAAACTTTGAAGTCCTATATATGTTTTGAGTTCAAGATTTTGGTCCCGGTTTCGATGATACCGTCTCACTTCTGTCGCGGAGATTTTTCTCGTCTCATCATTCATCGTTATCGTTGTTATCGTTTTGAATTAACCGTGATTTACAAATTAATTATACTTGCAGGGTAGAGAATTGAACGTTATCAATAAATTGTTACTGAATCACCGTTAACACTTGGAATGTACAGTGCTGACGGAATTGTGTTTTGGTCGTCAGCGACCAATTGTGTCTCCACTACCGGCTATGCGGGGTTTTTAAAATCGCTACTTATTTATCGAAACTTCACTCGAATGGCGAAATCATTGTTTCAGCATAATTTTATATTAACTAATTTTTTTTCATAGCAGAGGGTTTTAAAGGTTGTATTTAAGGAAGTAGAGTAGGGAAGACTCAACCAAAAAAAAAAACAGATGCTTAAAATTGCTTCAGTTTTAGTATCAAATCAACTTTACCATTGCTAAAAGGTACTAAGGTCTAATAAGAGGCCTAGTTACTTAGATACGGCCATGTTAAGAGGACAGCCGTCGACGTGCCTACTCCCGCGAATAAGCTAGGTAACCGCGCTGCCTCACATATGCGTAATGAAAGACGGAAACTTAAAGGCTAGTGAGCCAAAGTGCTTATGAATTCTTTTCATGAGCACATCAGAAATGTTTAGCGAGATGTTTGTCAAATTTTAACACTGGCAAACTATCGAATAAATTGACTGAATCAATTATTCTGCTTTATTTCGCTGTCATAAATGCTCAAAACAAAACAATCGTTGAACTATCACAATAACAACTGTCATTGATTCATCTCCAAATGCAAATGATCTCACTTTGACAACGATAATGTTCACTTAGTCCTGAGATCAAGTCAATCAGTGATCAATGTTTGCCGGTATAGTTGGGACATGTGACTAGATCCGGCTGGTTTTGTGCTCATTCCTTGCCGCAGAGATGCAGAAATCTTTTATCCCTACCTTCTATCTTTCTACGTGAACGAGAGGAACGATTTCATAGAGGAGCTCAGGATTATCTTTTGTCAAAATCAAATCAGTAATGAGTTTCCCAATTTCTTGCAGTTCACAAGGAACTGAAGAGTTAATTTCAGATCAGAGGGGACGTCTGGAAACGAGGTAAGAAAAAAAGTCCTATGATCTTCCCTCTTGAGTCAGTATAGTAGTTCAAGTCGATTTTGAAATAGCTGTAAGGCCTTTACATGAATATTGGGAATAATAGCGTTTATGTGCAAGAACAGCTCGGATTCGCTGGTAGCCAGTCAAAGTTACTTGTAGCAGGCGATGGATTTCGCAAATGAATTAAGAAATACAGAGTGAATAAAAAAAAAAAAAGAAAAATCGATCGGTGTCTTTACGGAAGACAGCAACGGAAAGCTAAAAAGTTCTCTCGAGACTGGAGCAAAGTTTTTTGTCACGCGGTTTATATATCAAGTATCTCTGGCTAATATATTTTCATCTGGAACGAACCATTCATTGTTTACATTACAATCCACATAAAGAATAATGAATATTTCAAAAATAATTCTAGAATACACAAAGAGGGAAATGTGAATTTTAATGCTACATAGAAGAGTTTCGAAATACATACACTAGTCACGAGGACGAGAGTGAACCGACTTGAGTTCCGCAGTTTTATCTTTCATAGAGATTTCTTATTTTGGATTCAGGGGGCTCTTCATCCTTCCTGTGCTTCAATTTTTTCAACATACTAAAGTTTGGAGCTGATAAAATATTATTGATGCACCATAGTTACGTTAAAGTACTGCTTATTACGTGAAGGCTCTAAATTCTTCAATTTTCTGCTATCACATTTCTAACTTGACCCACCTCCTTGCGTAGCCTACGGGCTGATTGATGCCGAGGCGAACAAAGCTTTCAAAATTGATAATAATTAAAAAAAAGCAAAAGAGCTTTGATTAAAATAATAAAAATCCGAGCACTTGTTTATTATAGACATTGAATATTGGCATGTGGTTCTGCGATTACCAGCATGGTTGAGTTTTCCACAAAGATAACCAAAATCCCACTTAGGCCTGTTTGGGTCCCCAAAGTTCGCACTTTTGGTCGAGGAACTCTCAAACTTAGTACATTATTCCTGAATTCAACACAAGGAACACAATTTGTGCACAGTCTAGTCGCTCACTATGCAAGGACTGATTAGCTAAATCACTTTAGCAAATGAATTCTTGTGATAGTTCTCTGAGGATATGCTGCGATCCAGGTGCGTTTTACTCGTGCAGTACAGAAGGCACTGACCGCAGAGGAGAGTTCTGCCTTTTTAGCGACTATGCAGTTCGAAAGTTTCGAAACTTAACACACGCTAAAGATAAAACACACTATGAAAGACAATGTACCTGATAGTTTTAAAGTTATTTCTTTGTTGATATTGACAAGAGACACTAAAAGCACAAAGATGGGAATGAAAAAATGTCCAGATGCGTGTCAATATTATTGGATTTAAGTTACACAGAATTTGTTTAATAGGAGAAGCGACAAGAAGGAGAAAAATTGGCTCTTCCAGTGAAAACGTGTAGTCGTGTTCTGTTTAAACTTTACGTCTTTTTGCTGAGACCGCTGTTGATTTGATCGCAAAGATATTGCTACACTTATCTGGTAAAATACGTTCGATTGTCAGTAGGACACAGCGAGAGTAATTTGTACACAGCCAAAGCGAAGAGTGCGTCATGTTGATACTACTTGAAATGTCTCGAAGAAGGGAGCCTGTCATCCCGTTTAATCGTAGCACCATTCATAAATTCGAGCAGATATCAAGAACTTTTAAAAATTAAGGATCAAACGCATAACCTTTTCAAGACTCCAACATTTGGTATCTTTACAGACAGGAAATATGTTTCAATAGAAAGCGAAAGTCACAATGGTCCAACTTCGTACGCTTCTAATTACACCATCGACCCTTCAAGTGTTATTAAAGACGGAAACTTAAAGGCTAGTAGCCACGGTGGTTATCAATTCTTTTCATGAGAAAATTGAAAATGTTTAGCGAGTTATTCTACTTCAAGGTTTACGCTGTTGTCAAATTTTTACACTGACAAACGATTGAATAAATTTATCTAATCAATGATTCTGCTTCATTGCGCTCTCAGAAATGCCCAACAAATTCGTCTACCTATTAGCCTAACGAATGACTCCCCTCGAAATGATCTCACTGTGACAAAGTGAATCATCTCTCAGTCCTGAGATCAAGCACAGCTCATGCTCGAAAGTTAAATTTGCCGCTCAAAAAGCGACCAGTAGCAACAGTGCAGAGTATTTCCTTGTAAGATGGATGTACACACCTTAAATTTGTCCACCTGATCCTTCAAAGAAAGTAGATCCACCGCAATGAGAAGATTGAATCCCACACGAGAGTTGAAAGCGAAGGACACTCGTCCAGTTTAGCTTAGCTAAACAAAACTCCATTGTTACCATTTGCTTTAGGGCACGTTGATGCTGGATGCTAGCGGAGTAAGTAAGGACTACTTTACCGCCAAGAGAAACAATTCACATGTCTTTATCCAGAACGTTCTTCAACAGACGACTTCAATGTCGATTCCAATATCTGGAGCGGTATTTACCTTTATATAAAGATTCTCAAGCCCTAACTGAGCTTGGTGTGATCACGGACGCTTAGTTTTTTTCCATAATGTAGACCATAATGTCGCGAAGAGTGAATAAACGTTACAAACTTCAACGTTACATGATGCTTCTAGATTGAATGTCGAATGAACTATCGCTTCCGCTTCCGACCACTGAAACACTATTGCGCTTGTGCCAGATGCAAAACACAAGACATAATCATATCTTGAGTGATAAAATTAGAACCCAGCGGAGACGTAATTACTCTATGCAGACTCTCTTGCGCGTGCAAGAACTGCCATGATTGGCGAGTGTTTGACGGCTGCGTGTCATTTCATTGTCAAGACTTTTTATGTCAACCAATCAGAGCGCGTTTTACAATTGTTTATCGCCGTCATAAGTTATGCAGACTTATCAGTGATTGACAGCTATGTCCGTTCAAGTTTCATCGTCTAGTCTTTTAATGGCAATCAATCGGAGCGCGCTTTACAGCTGTTTATCGCAGCGGAGAGACACACATCTTTTATCACCAGACCCGGCTGGTTTTGCGCTGACAATTACACTTACTGAAGAACATAATTTCATTGATTCGTTCCTTATCTATCGCAGAGAGGCAGAAATATTTTATCCCTACCTTCTATCTTTCTGCGTGAACGGGAGGGACGATTTTATAGAGGAGCCCAGGAATATCTTTTGTCGAAATCAAATCAGTAATGAGTTTTCCAATTTCTTGCAGCTCGCATGGGACTGACGAGTTAACGTCAGGTCAGACGGGACGTCTGGAAGCGAGGTGAAAAAGGCTTTTTAGTAGTATCCCCATTTGAGTCAGTTTGTTATTTTAAGTCGACTTTGAAATACCTTTGCAGCCTTTTAATGAATTTTGAGAATAATAACGTTTATGTGCAAAAAAGCTCGGATCGGCTGGCAGTCAGTCAATGTAACTCGTGGCGAGCCATGGATATCCCTAATGAATACAAGAAATATGGAGTAAACCAATCAGGAAAAACAAATACAGAACCAGAACTCAGAAAATGCAAATGAGTACAAACTAATCACTTAGCGGCATAGCACTTATTTATGCAAAACAGAAGGAGGAAGGCTCAAAAGTGTGCTTTGGGTAGTTAAATTTTCCACCTAACTATCCCCACAAATCCATTTAGAAAGGTGAAAAAAAATCGGCTGTAACAGTGGAAATCCACGAGATGGCTCTTTTCTTCCTTTGTGTTCGGATGATAATAGAGTTTTGAGAGTTGAAATACCAACGCTCTTAACTCTGCGCCATCTCAACTTCCTCCCCCCAGAGAATTGCAGTCCGTTATCGAAAGGAAGCTTAACTCCCTCTGCAATTCTCGTCATAATTAAAAGAAAAAAATTAATTTGCGAGACCAGACTTTCTAACTTTAAAGATTAGGACAGAGCTTAAAGAGAAAGTAAAGAATAGTTTTACTTTTTATCTTTAAAGGGAGAATGGCCTAGGATCTATCGCCAGAGATGACGAATCGTTGTCTGAGTCTGAGGTAATCTTTACAATTTGTGGATCAAAATGCAAGAAATCGTTGCTCTGTCTTAAATGTATAATGCTCCTGGTGAAATAGGACCATGATAAATATAAATAGTAAGCACGAAAATCAGACCGAATTGAAAAAACAGTTGCTTGTCTCGCTAACATGATTTCCAAAATATGGATGCTTTGCCATTGCTTGTGGGAAATAAGATTTTTTTTACATGGGTACTATTTTGTTTGTTAAAAGAAGTCCATATCGCAATGCGAAGTTATCTAATTAGATACCTTAATTGGACGAATTCATAATTCTCGAAATTGAGTGATACTAATTCAATGCTTTTTCTCAATTTTAGCGCAGACGTTATGATCACGATAGTGTGGCAAGTGGCAATAGGTACGAAGTTGAGAGACGTAAACAAAGACACAGCTGTGGAACGCTTTCAAATAGTGAACGTGACACCGCACCAATTTTTCTCAACGAAGAGCAGTTCCAAGCGGTTAATCACGTAATGAATGGAGAAGATGGGCCAGCAGCTTACCAACAGGAGAATAATGAGCAGCTCGATTACTCCATGGTTGATACCTCACAAGAGAGCCAGCAAACGTTCCAGCGGAAATTCGAGGGACAGGTCAATGGATTAGCCAACGCTGTAGCAGTGGGTGCACAACCAGCTACTGATACATCAAATGGAGTCGAAGAGATGGACTGGGCTGAAACTTCGATAATAGCTAGAGAAGAGTGGCAGCAGCTTCAACAGCTGAGGGATGATGGTGGCTGCATTGCCTCGAACCATTATGTGCGTAATGGTGAAGCCATAGAGGAGTGCCACTCCATTGAGGAAGAAGCTTTGGTTGCAGATCTTAATGTAGAAAGGCCGGTACAGTCACCTTACCCGCGGGGACTTGGTGCACCTATATATTGGTCGAGGTCACCAACTCAGGAATCAGGGTGCCATAGACCTCAGAGGATGCAGTCAGCAGCGCCCGCAGTTAGTCGGCCAGATGAGGACCAAGGACTGGTCCAGTGCCACCAAATGTGTAACAGTGTTCTTGTAAATGCAGTGAGTTCCATGGGTCCCACTCTGCAAGCCATTCAGCATACCTGCAACAGGGAGGAGTTTCGATTATGGAAACAGAAACTTGACGGGCAAGTACTATGCATTTTTTATCAATACATATCTAAACGTAAAAGCAAAAATACAAACGGTGAAGGAAACAAACAAGCAAAACGTATTGTGAGATTTCAATATTAATTAATGTAAATAATAACAGTGAAAGTAATGATATTGATAACAAATGCCAAGGCTTACAGACCAACCACTCGTCTTTCCTAACAAAGCTCAACTTCCAGACATTGTCCTTAGTCGAGTCAGATGGAAAAAATTTCGATCTAAAAATAGCTTTTGTGGCATTTTGTTATCAGATCTGACGCACAGAAAGCGACAAGGAACAAGAGAAATTCCGGCGAAACATTCTTCATTGAGATATTGACACAGATTGCACAGCTTCGCCAAGTCGACGAGGACGGAGTTGCACCAGCCATCTTCAGCCGTGCGATCTATTCAGACAGCTTTGAATACAAGGTGGGCATACGACTGCACCCGAATGGCGTGGATGAAGAGGAAGGCAGATATGTCGCTCTCTTTGTTCATATGATGATGGGAGAATACGACAACGCGAGTGAAGTGCGATGGCCATTTACTCAGAGAATCACTGTGTCTATCTTAGACCAGAGTGACGCCAAACGTCACATTAGCCACATTATACAACCCAAGCCACACCTTGCAGCTTTTCAGAAGCCAACTGAAGCAATCAGTCCTACTGGATATGGTTTCATTAAGTTTGCTCCTATCGAGGAGGCGTTTAGTTCTCCTTATGTAGAAAATGATAAGATGTTTATCAAGATTCAGTTTTCTACCTAACAACATTTCTCTCGAGTATTAGTAGTTGCTCTGTTTGTCATTCTGTTGGCACTGGGCGCAAAATGCTTTAGTCCTGTATTTCGGGGTCTGAGGTCTGGTAATTCTCTGGTACTGGTGGTCTTCATGATCAGAAAAAGCATTGCACAAAAGTATAGTTTCCATTGCCTTACTGTGTTAGAGAATGTGCAAAACTACGTAGTGTATACTGTTTTCTGCGAGCTTGTGGTTTTTCAATGCCTTCTCAGTGGAAGCCTGTTCACAGGCGACCTTCTTGCATGCATAGAAAACGAGACTTAAAAGTCAAAGCACCAAGTGAAAAGTATAAAATACATACATATACTTCTTTTAAAATGAATCAACTGGTTGACAGGTTAGGTAGAGAAGCTGTGAGCAAGGTCGAGTGGAGTGACCTCCGCGCTACAAACTGATAAAATGGATGAGTGATCTCCAAGGAGCTCACTCAAGATAATTTGGTGTTAGATCAAGATAATTACTTCTATCTGATAAGTTTGAGTATTCTCATTACCTGTTTGCTGGATCATGTATGGATATCATAGGAAGAAGTTACAAGTTAATCACTTCTGGGAGTTTAAGGGTTACACTAAGTGTGATCTGTCATTGGTTTTTGACTTCCCGTTAAAGAAGCTCTTGAAGTCATGTCATCTTCTCCGACTTAGTCAACTTTCAGCCTATTGTTTTAGTATCTCAGAGTTGTTTTCAAATTGAGTGCAATTGTGTGGCAAAAATTAACCCACGGATTACCCGAAGGGATAGAATTAGATTAGGCATATTTACAGAGAGAGTTTGCTTTTTACCTTTTGCATTCTATGTAGAATGTAATCGGAGCTTGCTGGTTGAGACCTGATATTCATGGGAAAATATTTTTATTGGTATATATATATTAGTCTCCTGTTATTCTAAAGTTATTCCTATCAGGGTTCAGGATTTCTCTTCTTTGAGTGTACGAATTTCTACTGAATGTGAAACTGTTATAATAAATATGCTATTTTTTTCAGCGAAGACGAAATTAGTCTTTCACTGCATGGAGGCAATTAGTTGACAAATTGGTTAGGTGTTTACATACCATGCAAATAAAATATCGCCTATAATTTATATATCTGTGCCTTACTAATTTGCGCACAAAGTAGTTACTATGGGGTATCCACATGAAGTCAAGTCAGCTATGAAAAAGGAATGAAATGACAATAGGTCGGTTATGCCGCTGTGCCAAATCAGTCCTTCCTTTCAGTACAAGAACTTTCTTAAGCTGTAGTAAGTTCTGTAGGTGTTATGGGTAGTGACTGTGAAAAAAAAAAAATTATCTAGAAATTTATAGAATGCCTTGTAATGCTGACTTGCATAAATGAAATTTGTAAGGAATTGATAAAGAAACTATATAGTTCTGGAATGTTCTGGAATACATAGAAAATTTATCTTGGGAGTCAATCGTGCAGTTATAGCCAGTTGCTGTGGTCGGGAGTGACAGACTATCTAGAAAGTGATATTGAAAGAGAGCTACTGCGGAAGATTGTTCAATTCAAGGAACTTTGGAGACAACTGTGTGTTACTGCTAAAATTATGTCGAAGTTGTTCATTATAAATTCGTACCTTTTTTTTCTTTTCGTCACATTTCCTTTAAGTTCGTTTGTTTTTACGCGCATTGTTTTCAACGGTATTCTGTTACCTTCTTACGCTCATTTATGTGCTTGCAATTGCACAATGAATGAGGTATTGTGAAGGGCCGTAATGTAGGCGGAAGTCTGTGAGCATTTTTTGTGGATTTTTTTTTCGAGGAACGTAGACGGAAGTGAATCAGACCGGAAGTGATATCTGATGTTCCTCACCACCCCTCCCCTCTTGGCCTTTGTAATAAAGTCCAGGTAAACTTCGATGTCGCTCTAAGCAAGCGCAAATAATAAAATAATGTTTGTATGAAGTAATAAATAAATTAGCATCAAGTCATAATTACGCAACTTCTTAAAATCGCAATATGGATTGAAAAGCCGAAATGTTCGCAACTAAGGGGACCCCGATCGGATATTTTGCACACCTTAGTACGACGTTTACGAGACAGTCCATCGAGGCAGCCATATTGAAATATCGCTGAGCTTACTTGAGTTCGTGTTGGTAATACTAAATCATTGCTTTATTATTGTGCTTTTCCTTGAGAGCTCTTCAACATACAACGCACATATCAACAGTAGCGGCCAAGATAACGTGCGGCGAACTTCGACCACAGCCGACTCGGTATGAAGCAAAACTGGCTGAAATTCATTATTACTTTCCGCTTATGAAACATTATTTGACTCTGTGTCTGTTAAAAATAAAGTAAAAAAAGACAAAAACGGAACACGTAAAAGCATGAATAATCCGAATGAATAAGAGTAGTTCGTTTGCGTTGATGTTTAATAGTGCTACAATGAAAAGTTACCAAATTTTAATTGCTTTGGTGTAACGCCCCAGAGTAAGAAACATCTTTTGCCTCTTAAATTTCCTATGTTCTTGTGCAATTGAGTGCCCTCGTGTGAACGCCTTAAGGGACTAGTCCCTGCTACCGGTCCCCTCGTGTAAACCCTCCAAAGACTTGTCGCCGGGACTAGTCGCACGGACCAATCGCAGGGACTAGTCCCCTCGTGTGTGCCGACCTTAAAGTCCAAGAGTGTGAAGAAAATCAATCAGCCGAACTGGTTTACTAATGATCTATACAACGAAATAAGTAAACGCGATAATCTTCTAAAGAGGGCCAGGAGAACACAAAATGAGCAAGATTGGTCTGCTTTTAAACTGTTTAAAAACAAAGTGACGAGGAAACTAAGAAATGCGAAGGAACAGTACTTTAAAACTCAGTTCAGTAAATTAAAAAAAAGGTCGAAAGAAACTTTGGTCTTTAATTAAAGACCTATCTAATGATACAAAGAATAACGACGACTCCGTCCCTATTGCTGACGAAAACAACAACTTGATAAAGGATGACCATTCAATCGCTGAACGCTTTAAACGCTTCCTCGTTGATGTATATAAACGTCTCATAAAGGCGACACCTGTACTTCATTATGATGCTCTTCCTGGTCCACCAGACTAACCTAACAGTCAACTTGAGAAGCTTATTCCGCAAATAACTCCTAGTGAAGTTAACGATTATCTTCTAACTATACCTACACACAAAGCCACGGGAATCGATGGGCTTGGTGCCAGAGTTCTAAGGATTGCAGCTCCTGAAATATCATGCTTCATAGCTAAAATTTTAAATCACTGTTTTGAAACTTGTACATTTCCCTCACAATGAAAAATAGCAAACGTTACAGAAAAGAGCTGCCCGAGTAATTCTTGGAGTGGACTCTTATTCTAGAAGTGTTGTAAACTTTAGTAAACTAGGCTGGTTGCCTTTTTTTGATGAAATCAAACTAAATAAATGTACAATGATTTTTAAGAGCCTTAAAGGCGATGTTTCGATCTACATTAGAGACTTGCTCAAGACGAACAGTTCTGTACACAATAGGTCTACTAGACATGGCAATTTAAATTTAGTGTGTCCCAAATACCTAAGAAATAACGATGGTGGCAAGGCATTCAGTGTTGACGCAGTTAAGTTATGGAACAGCCTTCTCCATGATATCAAAAATAAGCCTAGTATAAAACTATTCAAAACAGCTGTGAGAAAGCATTTTATAAGCTCATATAAAAACCTGGACAACTTTGAAACAATATTAAGCAATAGCACATTATCTAATTTTAATTTTTTATAAATTAATTTTATCTTTCTGAATATTTTAATCTCTCCTGCTATTTCTATTATAGAATTTTTTAATTATTTATATATTTATTTATTTATCAGTTTTTTGTAATGCTGTATAATCTAGTTAGAGGGCCACAGGTTTGTCAGCTATACAGCTGTTACGTGTCCCCCTCTATAAATAAAGTCCTTACTTACTTACTTACTTACTTACGATGTCAACTGTGCTTTTTTTCGCGAAATACAAAATTTCATATTAACACTAATCGCTTTTTGGAGGCCACTGTTTGATTGTTTAAAAAACATCATTCCTAGCTTAGTAAGTTCATTAGTGTGAGATCGATCTTCGCAGAAATGAACACTACTTAAGCAGTGGTGAAAACAAGCCAACTGGGAGCTGGTCATTGTGCTGATTCGTAATTTATCTGTGAAGTGACGCTTGTGAATATATGAAAATCATATTATATGAACTGCATATAGATGATTTTCATATATTCACAAGCGTTAGAAAGTTAACTCGCTTTATTGCGACTTGTATGTGTTCAGTGCGTGTCTGTTAGTGTGTGAGCCTAAATAAATTGATTAAAATAAGTCATATTATAACCCCCCTCGTTAAGCCAAGGTGCTTTTGAAGAAAACAAAGAAAAATACGTCTGAATAAAAAAGAAAAAACAACCTACAAATGAAAGGATTTGTTGCGTTACTTAAGTGCCTTAAGGTTATCTAAATTAATTGGAGAAACACTAACATTTATCTTTTGTTTTATCAGTCTGATGAGGCTTCGTTGTCTCCCACTATATTGTTTCTCCCATAATATGAATAGGTGCAGGAATTATCAGAATCAAACTGCAAACGGACTATCCTGTTGAAAGGGTCGTGAATATTTGGTGCATCGGCGGGGAACCTCTCCTTACGAGTGTTCGTGGGAACCGGAAAGCAATATTACAAGTCAGGTCTAAACAAGTCACGCATCAAAAGCCAGTCGGGTGGTTATAAGCACAATTTATGAAAGTCGTTCCATCATGTGGGATGATATCTATGTTTAAAACCAGAGGTGGTCATTGTCTAGAACACTTCTATGCCAATATTATCGCCATCGTACCCGATTCCAGTCGAACGGTTGTGATTGATAGCTGGTCGTACGCGTCCAATTTTTCCGCATACACGCGGGTATATAAACGGTCTTCCCACCCAAGATATCAGTAGTCAACATCGCAGTGCCGAAAGTCTAAACAAGTTACGCATCAAAACCCAGTCGGGTGGACACTTGCTATAACTTTTATCAGCAAAATTTATGAAAGTCGTTCCATTATGAGGTATGTACGTGTAAGAGTGAGCTTGATTATCTGAGACAAAACCTGTAAATCGTAATTCTGTTAATAGCTTAAGGTTTGAAACAGTTGAGCCGACTCGGAGAACTGTTAAGCAAGACAAGCTGAGTTTTAAAAAGAGATGTTACATTTCTCAGTGATCGTTGCAAATACTATTGAACTAGTTTAGCCTCGCTGAACTTTAACTGTGATAACTAAGTGTACACCTCTTTAACATGACCAAATATGCCAACTGAGGCATCTTTTCTACATGAAGCAAATCAAGCTACAGTCTTTTAAATGTGTAGGTGATTTCCTAAGTCATCAGATGACCTCTCGGAAAAGAATTTAAAGACTCCAATTCTAACTATGAAATATAAAAGCACATAGCAATTATGAATTATTGCTTCTTGAGATCTCGGAGATGGCGGCATTGTTTACTTCGTTGTCGATCTCAAAACATGATAAGATAATGATAGTCTCTGTTCAAAGCAAACTGATATTAGAAGAGTGATAATTCTATAAGGTGAAGAATAAATCATACTGTGCCACACTGTGTTTTATTTTTATAGTATTCTTCACCAAAGAGCGGAAAACGAATGTAATAGACGAGATTTGCGCATGCATAGAAATGTGGTTTGTGAGTAGGTCATCTTGCCATATATCAGTTGCATGCGAAAGAATTCAGCACCGATAATTTGAACAATATTAAACAAGACTGTAAAGTTTGAAATGACAACTTTTTGTAAATTCTAATGGCTAGCTTTGGATGGGGGTGTCTTCTGTATTCCTAGGAATCCGATATTGAAATGCGTCTGTGAATCAATTGAAAAATACAGGTCACCGGAGACAGGCCGAATTGCCGAATGGCCGTTTAGCACCGAGGAAACTTTAAAATTGCATCATATACACGAGTGCCGGTTGGCTTACCAAACAGGAGATACAGAGCAATTCATATAGGTATTTAACATCAAATCTAACCAAATAATCCATACACATACTTGAAATCTTGCATCCTTGCTTTCCCAAACTTCTAGTACTTTCGATTGTAACAAATTGAACCCTGGAAAGCTGCTCGCGAAAGCCTGCATAGTCAAATTAAAAGTGATCTCCGAGCTCCAGTTTTCTTTTCCAATTGCAGTCGTGTCGAACGGTAATGTAGTAGACACTCTGGAAACTGAATTGTTCACTGACGGAGTCATTTTGTTGTCATCACTTGTAACCCCCATGCTACAGTGGTCCACAGTCAACAGTTGATAAGTTTGCGGATTCTACACACACGGCAGGCATTATGTATCACCATGCTTCGCAATAATGAGGTACATATTCCTTTGGTAAAAATACTGTTTTTGTTCAGTACGCTCATGCCTTTGTTTTTATGACACATTCGCCATTACTTTCGGACATTTGTAGTTCACGGGCAGCTTTATCGATGCAGATTTTACCTTTATTAATAAACGTCGTTGTCCATGAAATCTACGACATCGTGGACTATGAAATTAACTGAGAACTGGGAGCTGTTATAACGAACCAATCAAAATTAGACCAAGACACGTCATGAAAGTATGGACCGATTGTTTTGTACTTACATTGAGAACGTGCGTGCCGTAATAGTGCGCTTGGTAGCCAAGCCAGTCACGAAAGAAAAGTGAGAAAATAAACTTATCCATCTCGTTCCCGCGAACGAGGGCCTTATTACTAGTCATTGTGCAAAAAACACGAGTTCGACACAAAGCATCATTCTGGAATCGCAACATCGCAGAATATTTAAAATCAGAGGCCCTGCCAAGAATAGCATTAGATACACAAAAGGCATCCACTGTTCGGTTTCACTTAGTTGTGATAGTTATGGTAACTTGTATTGTGGGGATGTCATTGAGTGATTTATCGCTTCTCATTTGAATCAAATGTATCAAGTTTGTGTAGCCCACAGAAATATACGTTTCTACTTTGTTCAAGTTATTTTTGTTGCAATAGGTTGTATGGTCTGTCGAGGCCTGATATTTGAAATAGCATATGGACATACCTTAATTGACAGTGTTAGCGCCAAAACTCGTGCACGTGACACTGCTGTGTGGCATGCGGTTTCGTTCTTGTTTTGTTTGTTTTACTCTCGCCATTCTGTCTAGAGTTTGTCGTGTAGTTCGTTGCGTAAATAAGTCATGCTAAAACTGAACGTATTCGTCGTCCTAAATCCTCGTTAAATCGCCGGAACAGACAGCCTATCTAGTATGTAAAACTGAAATTTGTAACGTTGTCTAATTAAGGAGGAATCAAGTGACATTAAATTGACTAAATTAGCCATTTCAGATTGAAATAATGAAAATGAGGCAACAATTGATTTAATTTGGGTGCTTTTATTGTTTTTTCTTTATGCTCTAGTTGCCTGTTGGACAGCAAAAAAATTGGGTTTCCTCCTCTGAAACCTTAAAAAACAATGTTAAATCAGCTTTTTGAAAAATCGCATAATTTGCTGCATAATAGACCTTTTTTGTCGCATAATTTCCCTTGAAAATGCCGCAGAAACTCCCATTTTTTGCCGCACCCTATCAGAAGCCCTGTCTAGAATATGATTTCCAAAATTTGAGTAACACCTTCATTTTTGCTGAATTTCGCATCTACAGAAACATTCCGGAAATGACGTAGATGAACAAAATGTAACCAAAATCGCTCTTACCCATTGTTGTGAGAAAACATTCAAACTTGTGGAGTTTTATTTCCGAATTTAAGACAAGATACACAATTTGTCCTCCATCAAGCAGCAAGGCTTGCTGAATAGGAAATGATAATCATTAAAAATCATTGATTCAATGTATATTTGCGATGAAAAAATAACCAAACGTACATAGCGAAGAGCGAATCATGTTTATATTTACTGAAAGAGACATGAGCTCGTTGTCCTGTAAGAATCATAGCACCAATTATCAATTCGAACAAACATGCAGTTTTAAGAGGTTAAGATCAAGACCCTTTTCATTTGATGTCTCACTATAGCATCATTCAAAAAATCGAACAGATATCACGATCTTTTAAAATTAAGGATCAGACGCAAACCTTTTCAAGACTCCAACATTTGAAAACTTTACAGACTTAAGATATGTTTCAATAGAAAGTGAAAGTTATAATAGTCCCACTACGCTTGTAATCATAGCATCAACCCTTCTTGTCATCACAATCGGAAATTCAAAGCCCCGAGTAGGCCAAAGTGCGGCACGTTAGAAATATTTTGTCAAGGAGTTATTCTACTTCAACATTTGTACTGTGATCAATTTTTTCATAAAACATGAAATAAATCCTTCTAATTGCTTCATTGCGGTCTTATCAAATAAATTGTTTTGAGCAAGATTAGCTGTTTTAAAACTTATGAGTTCAACCTAGTGTAACGGTCTCAGAGAATGACACGCTCCCTACACATTGGGCTGACGTGGATGAAATCAGTTTTTTGACAACTGTTCCTTCTTGGTCTCTATTTCAACTACGAATTTTAACTTGTGAGCATGCGCTGTGCTTGATCTCAGGAAGCTGAGGAATCCTTCACTTTGTAACAGTGAGCCAGCAAGACGAATTTCTATGCACACTTAAGAACTCGGGGATGATTCAGTCAGCCTTGAAATGCATGGAATTCGAACTGAATACATTGGACACAATGTATTGGACACAATTATTGCCCTGTTGTTTTCTCGTCACTATAGCAGCGCAGCGGTATTTTTATCCAGACTGCAAATGAGCAAATGCCACATGAATTATCATCCATCCGTCCATGAGAACCCTATTCAAAGTATAAAAACACATACCGGAAACTTCAATTTTGAATCACTAGTCCATGGAAAGAGAAAACAATAGGACTTTATTTATTTCAATTTTTTACGCCAGGGGGCACATATCAGAGTATGGCTGAACATATTGCGTACTACGCTTCAGTTACCATTTTCGCAGTGTCGAGCGTGAACATGTGGGAATATAAGTTTATTCAAAGTAAATCGCATCAGTCAGCACGAACATTTGGAAGGTCTGCACGAGCTACGCATCGAAATCCAAGAGGGTTGGCCTTGTGACAACTTCTAGCGGCAGAATTTTTGTATCAATTGTTCCATAATGAGGTATGTTGGTGTAAGATCAAGCTTGGTTATCCATGTTGTAGTTACAAGATTTTGATCCTATTTTCGACGAGCCTGTTGGAAAATCTCACCTCTGTCGGGAAGGTTTTTCTCGCCTATCTTATACTGAACTGCGCAGCTAACTACAACGACCTACAGGAAGAGGAGGAGTAGTAAAAATTACGAAAAAATCAGGCCTTAAAACTTTTGATTCGATTTTACCCGATATTTTTTCCCTTCTATTTCACTTTAGATTTTTAGTGAAAAATTTGACGCTTCCAGGTTAATATATATTTGTTATCAACAGTAATGAAACATGATGGTAACTTCATCGCGCAGAATGCTTATTGTTCTTGAGACGTTTATTTGCAGTAACAAAAAATATATAGATCTGTGAAATTAGCAGCGAAACGTATTTTGGAGAGCTTTGTTTAGTCAAAGATCGCGCTTGCATTCCTCCACGGGAATATTGGTTTAGCCCGTTAACTTTCAAGGCGGAGCTAAGAAAATGGTCAATGAATCATTAAATCAGTTGTCTGAGAAAAAGCCACAATGCCGTAGTATGAGTTAGCATCTGTTTACGTTCAATTGCCTTATAAGGTACATGATCACTCCTGTTCCTGTAAACATCGCATAGGTCATCTCCACAATCCTGAAGGTCTGAACGAGTCACGCATTAGAAGCAAGTCGGGTTGACAAGTGTGACAACTTCTATCAGCAAAATTTGTAAAAGTTGTTTGGTTATCAGGTAGTACCTGTAGGGGGAGCTTGCCGCGTTATCTGTCACAAAAGTTTTAAATTCTTATTTTTTTTCAAGAGTTTGGATTTGGGTTCTAATCTCGTGGGTGGCGGTCGGTTTCACCGGGCCGAACGGAACACTGTTTTTTCAGGGTTGTTAGCAAAGATTTAGAGTTCCTTTAACCAAGAAGAACGAGAGTGAGCTAGGACTTTTAAGGCCAGCTTAAGTCTCGCTTGAATATTCCATGCCTCATTGTAAGATGTCTGGTTTTTCTCTTTTGTAGTAGCCTGCAGTGCCGGCGTATTTTGGGCGCACGAGTGCACATTTTCGTATTTGGCCGCCTTCTTAGTGTCAATTTTCCTGAATGTGTGGTAACTTCGCAAATGTATATATCTACCACCTCTTTAACACCAGCAAAACACGTTGAGTTAAATCAGATTTATAATTAACTGAATGAAAATCAAAAACAGAGAGCTGGAATGTGACTAAATTTTCTGCGGGTCTCAAGCAGCTACCAAATTATATTTTATCCACTACCGGTTGAAGACGACAAAGATTGATTTGAGAGCCTCTTATGAAAAAAAAAAAAAAAAAAAAAAATATATATATATATATATATATATATATATATATATATATAAACTCTGTAGTGTTAATAACACTTTTACGCTTTGAGATGAATGGGTTCCTGATAAGTTTGGCCTAACATAACTATTTTCACGATATTTTGTGCCAGCTGTCCCAGTTCTCGAAAGAGTAGGCTGCGTGACTGTTATGTCGAAAGGACGACGCAAACCTCCAGCCAAAGTTGAAGAATGTAAAATGTGATATATCTCTCTTTCAAGCCTGACTCGATCACGTGAAAATTAATAGTTTACCGGCGGGTCACTCTTTGTGTCAGGGCTCTCTTAAACTTCAAATGTTGGTGGAAATGTGAAAAGAAAAAAAAATTAAAAAAAAAAAAAAAAAAAAAAAAAAGAAGAGAATTCATCACTCTTAAGCTAGAGGAACCGACATGTGTCAGTCCGGTTTTAGCATCAACTTAACTCTACCATATCTAACAGGCATTAAGATCTTATGCATGTAAGAGGCCTCAGTTCACGAGTAAACGATAGAATACGAGTTGAGTAAAAAATATAATGAAACATTTCGTGGTTCTCTACATGGAGGATGTCATCCTCTGAAACTCCGCGCTACAAAACAACTTAGATGAAAAGTATCTTAATATAAGTCCAGTGCTTATATAGGAAGTGGTCAGACATACATTGGAACTGAACTGAATCATTTAACAGGTCCATAATATCAGTGGTATATTAAACTACACCGCTCTTGTGACTTTGATATTGGTCATTTCGCAGCTTACTGATCCTTCACAAAATTATTAAGGTAAATATTCAGAACATTTGAATTTAGAGTCTGACATGTTCTACTTCTTAGTTGAATTAAAATAAAAAAGCGAAGACTCATGGCAGCGAAAGACCCGGGTACGCAAAAGTACAGTAAATTAAAATATTCACAAGGTAGAAATTTTCTATGCTGAGAATGTCTTAGCTGAGCTAACTATTTTGAATCCGTTTTGCCTGAAGTTTCACGTTTAGTATTTTCCGCCGAGGCAGTGTAATTTACTAATGCAGAGAGAACATATAGATAACTTGATCTTTGTGGATTATGCATGGAACTTCTCATTGTGAAGTTCAAAGCTCTGCAACCCTTCGTGCGTTTCATAATTTTTAACAAACTTAAGCTATTAGGATTATTGACTACACTACAATGTGCGTGAAAATCGCTGAGCTAAAAGTTACTAAGAATGGGTAAGATAAATATACACGTATAAAGTATAGATACAAGGCAGTTCATATTTATTTATCTTGATAGATGTGAAAAACTGGTTCTTCCAGTGAAATTGAGTGGTCGTGTCTTGTTCAACTTACTTCCTTTGGCTGAGTTGTTAATTTGATAGCACAGATTTTGCTACAATTACTCGATTGTCAAAAGGATTCAGTAAAAATATTTTGTACATAGCGAACAGTGGTTCATGTTTATATTGCTGAAAGGTCCACGAGACGTAATCTTGTTATCCCTTATTTATCATAGCCTCCACCACTCATGAATACGAGCAAATATTACGATCTTTTAAGAGGTCAAGATCAGACGCAAACCTTTCCAGTATTTCATCATTTTGTATCTTTACAGATAGAAGATAAGTTTCATTAGAAAAGCGAAAGTTGCAGTGGTCGCACAACGCTTCTAACGATAGCATAAACTCTTCGTCGCTAGCATTACAGTCAAGGTCTTAAAGGCCACAGTGCTCGTCAATTCTTTTCATAAATAGGTTAGAATTCTCAGAAATGCTGAGCAAAGTAGTTATTCTACTTCATGTTTACGCTGTTATATGAATGATCGAATAAATCTATCTATGGCTCTGCTTCATTGCGTTTTATAAATGCGAAATCGAATTCATATCTCACCACAAGAAACGATTCAACGAAAAATAATTACATTAAATGAACGATATTTCTCGAGATCAATCCCAACTGACGCTCAAAAGTTAAAATTCACAATTCAAAAAGAGAGTTGAAAGCACAGTAATGAATACATATATCGATACATACGCATATGAAAGATGGATGCACCTACCTTAAATCTCTTCACCAGACCTTTCAAAGAAAATAGATCTGCTCCAAAAAGAAGAAAAAATCCCACGCGAGAGGTGAAGGCTAAGACCGCCCGTTCAATTTAGCTTAACCGAACTAAACTCCCTTGTTAGAACGTTAGATTCCTAGAGGAGTGAGATACGGTCAAGAGAAACTATTCAAGCGTCTACGTTGAGAATGTTCTTAAAGGGCTTAGGCGGATTTCAATATCAGCGAGTATTTAACAAAATACAAAGGTTCTCAAGCTGTAAATGTGATTGGTACAATCATGCCCGCTTAGATTTTCCCGAATGTAGACCGTGATGTCGACAAGAGTCACTAACAGCAACGTCACATGACACCTCAAGATTGAATATTAATGCCCTATCGCTTCCGCAATACCATTATGGCTGAATAGATTGCGTGACTTGTAAACAAAAAGACAAATGTCATTATTACAATACAGAGATAATAAAATTCGAAACTAGGGAGACTTAAACGTCTTCAAGAATGATACACATTCAATACCTCCCCCCCTCCCCAAGATAGTTGTTACTCGGGCTTCCGAAGGAAACGCCTGAGGTATAAATTCGGCTTTGTTGTTTATTTATTTTTTTTGCGTTCAGTTGCAAAACGCAGTTCCCCTACAGCGCATGCGTAAAATGCAAGCGCATGCGTAGAATGAACTCAAGAGCGCAAGAAAGCAATGGCTGCCTTCGTGGACAATTTCTTGCTTGATATACCCGAAAGAAATTCGGTTATTACGCCCAATGTATATTCAAAGTCACACATCGTTCGTGGTAGAACCGCACCAAAACTTGTGGACCGATTTGGAAACGAGTCGTTCTGCAAACTTTACGAGAGATCAATTTACGAGCGATCCTTTACGCGTGAACCTTTTATCGAGAAATATCTAGCCAAACTAGCCACATTAAACGAGTTATGTCATATTATGCTTACATGTAAACACAACAGTGTATTTAGACGTGATCGAGAACCCAGTAGAATACCAAAAGCTACTCTGAAACGCCTCAGAAGAAAGGGCAGAAAACTGAAGGAATTTGTTTATGAGCGTATTCGTCCAAGCATACCGAAGTTGTCTTGGTTACGTCGTTATGTGAAGGTTAGACTGAAGAGTTATAAAGAATATTTGTAAGCTTAAAATGAAGAGGGTAAGATTAAATAAAGTTCCAAAACATGATAAGAAGTATTTGTTGAATTGCTCAGTGAGGGTATATCGAAGGATGATAAAATTGAAGTATAGAGCAAGGTAGTATTTATCTATGTTTTCTTGTAATTAATAGACCCTTGTGTCTTTATAAGAGTCAGACACCCGCATCAAACTATGGTAAATTTCAACTGAGTTCAGGTGTTGAGCCGGAAAAATCCTGGTCCTACTCCAATGTACATTGACGCTAATAAACTGATGTTTGGACAAAATTCAGGACAACAATGTGTTGCAATGAGTTTATGCTCTTTGATGTAGAATAACAAACAAGGAACAACTCTGCTAATGATCTGGTGTCAATAATGTGTCTTGGAAATCACTTGTATTCATGTTTGTCTCAGTTAACCAGAAAATCATTTCTAATGCAGACAGAATTGCCCACTTTTAAATGTGTTGGAGACTGATTATGAACTTCAATACAGTGAGAGCTACATTTATACACCGGTACTATTCATGAAGAAACTACAATAGAAGGATACCAGTACTGTACCCCCTTAGATAGAACCTTTCAACCACTTATATCGGAGAATTTCAACAATTTGTCGTGACAATAGGACGTACTGCAGTTGCTATCTATTGTAAAGGCAATGTGAGCTTTAAAATATTTGATTCTCATGCAAGGGATATTCATGTATGGTAGAGGCGATCCTCAAGATTCATATGTGCTGCTTGAAGTATCATCACCGAATGGCTTAGTACATTATTTTCAGAGTAAACATAACAATGACATATTTGAGTTGAAATGGGTTAAAAGTATTAAAGTTCAAAATACCACCCTTTATCAGAGTAATGCCTGTGAAACCAGAAAGTTCAATATGAGTTGTGCTGTGACTGTCTATTCACTCTGTTACTCTGAAATAAAGTCATGTAGTTATTGGAATTCAAACTGACCTTATCTCATGTTATACAGCATGGCAAAAGATTATATGAAAATTCATCTTTGAACAAGTATTTACCATCAAATGATTTGCCAAAAACTGTTGATGTTTGTGGAACTGAAGTAAGTTTAGAACTTAAAAGTGATTACAGTGAAGGAATATTGGTTGATTCAGTTGACAGCAAATCAATTCTCGAAAATCTTGTAAAATGTAGTAGTGAATGCACGGGGTTTTCGATATGGTTTTCAGTTTTTTGTAAGACGTGTATGTTAAACCCACAAAAAGGTCAAAATATATGTAGTCCCTCTTGCTATTTAAAGAAAGTCAAGGTGCAATAAAATAATACACATACTAAAGTCAAACTAAGAAAATCATGAACACCTATGTATGGAATATTTGTTTCACACAACTCAATAATACAAAATATTTCTCAAGTTTCACCAATATCTTGCATTCTCTTCAAACAAGATCATTGCAAATAACACAGGAATATAAGTATCCACGGTTTTCTTAGTTTGCCAACAGCAAAATTCTTCTCAACTCGAGTAACTTGAGTGCTGCCACGTTATCATGACTTAATTATTCTACAAAAATTTTAACTATCATATTTCACAACAACTTCAAACGAAAGAAGCCCGAGTTCACGCAGTCATGCGTCTAGTTTTACGTCTCATCTGGAATCTCCGGTCATTTTTTCAGGCCACAAGTTATGTTTAATAACTTTGCCTGTTTATTTGTGACCGAAAACTCTCGCCGTGCGAGAACTGCCGCGTTATTCATTGTCAAATCTTTTAATACAGACAAATAGGAGTACGTGTTATAATTGTTTATCACGGAGCGTAAACTCTCCTCTTATATCAGTATCTTCTCCTTTCTTTTGTGATCAAGAGGGAGAGCCCAGGATTATCTTAGTTTTGTCCAAACCGAATCAATAATGAGTTTCCCAATTTCTTGCAGCTCCCAGGAAGCTGAAGAGCTAAACTCAGATCAGACGGGAAGTTTCAATGCAAGGTAAAAAAAAAAAACTCTTTATTCTGCTCTTTTGAGTTAGTGTACTATTTCAAGTCGATTTTGAAGTAGCTTTTTAAGCCTGTAGAACGAATATTGAGATTAATACCGTTGCGTTGAAAAGTCTATATGCAAGAAGAGCTTGGACCCGCTCATAGTCAGTCATACTTATTCGTAGTGGACCATTGCTTTCACCAAGGAATATAGGAATTGTAAAATGCACTTAATATAGAATACAAATGTAATGCAAACGGAAGTAGCTTCTCTTTAAACAAAATAGGAGACGATCTAACACATATCACTTATTTGCACGAAGAAATCACTCAGCATTGTAACGCTGGTTTATGCAAAAGACAGAGGGGAGGCTCAACAGAGTACTTTTGAAAGTTTGAAGATTTACCGAGCTGATACTTGAGGTGACAATGGACATTTTTGAAACAGTACTCATGCGGCCACAGCAACACCTTTCCTTCCGGTCAGCGGTCACTACCTCTTACTCATGCACGCATTTATCCGTTAATAGGAAAATTTTGCAATCTTAAGGAAATGCTTAAGACCCAGTTAAGGCCAAACACAACGTAGCCCTATTACTCTTCTTATATATGCATAAATTGAAAGCCATGGAAAACCATTGTGCCATGTTAGTGACTCGTTCTATAAAATTTAGAATAATGTCCGTATAGAGGTACAGCATACAGTAAAGCCGAGTTACAAGGTCTTTATTACAATATTCATTTACTATCTATTTACTTTCTTTTCAAGAACTAATGATTCAAGATGTTCTGCAAGGGATGCCGAAATGTCATATTCTGAGGTAAGTTCAGACAAAACAAATGTCCAGTTCGGTCTATTATTTGTGGTAGTCTGGAAAGACGCTGTGACACTGTGTCTGCGAAGATTTGTATGCAGTTTGCTGAAGAAACCTGAGTAAAAGGTACAAGAGCAAACGAGAGAAAACTTTGTGTTTATTCGTTATGCACCATTTCCGCAAGAGCTGTTTCGAAAGAAAATTTATTTTGATTGTAGATTCAGAAATATTATGAAGAAGATTGTTTTTTCTTTCTCTCTCTAGTTTACAGTTGTCAGTCAGGGTCATTTCACCAGCAAAACGCGAAGACGTAGCAACCCAACTGAGCCGTCTACGGAGAATGTGGCTTTCGATGAAGGTTCAACTCACAACAACGATGAGCCCAAGCGAACTGCCGGTCGTAGGAGGAATGATTTAGAACAACCTGGAGCTTACCAGTTAGTAGATGGTCGACGACATACTTCAGAAAGTGGGGAAATGTCTACTTCCATCCATGGCGATCAACTGGTCGGCACTAGTGAAGGATCTTGCCTTGTCCAGGAGAAGGATTCTATCACAGGTTTGACAGCGAGTGCACATGCCCGAAAGTCTTTTCAAATGGATAATGATGATTCTTCGGGCCATTCTATCTGTGATGGAAGAGATGGAAATGCTCTCCTTCAAGAGGATCAGGTTGAACATGATGGCAGGATGGAGAGACCGGAACATCAGCCATTTCCCCAGCAGGAAGGTGGTATACAGATCAATGGGTTAAATGTACCTATTCAGGAGACGGAACTGTGCAGATTGCGTGAGTCAGTTACGTGCGATCAGGGCTGTGCCCTGAGTTATCCCTTGCAGGAGACGGAACAGCCAGCTGCAAGACGGCCAAGTGAACCATCCGGCTTGCTTGCTTGTCAACAGCCTCGTGATGATGGCTCCGTTAATGTAGTGAGCTCTTTGGGTCAGATCGAACAGCCTATTGAGCATGCCTGTGAACGCCAAGAAATACGATTATGGAAAGGACAAATTGATAGGCAAGTATTACATCAGTTGAATCACTACCATTAAAGGCCGTTAACCTAAGAGGAGCGCTTTCTAGACTGGAACCGCATCCGTGATTCGCGCTTCAGTGCGATGCCCTAATTACGATCTTGGAGAAAAATTACTCGACACGAGTTGAAATTCCACTTAACAGACATCCATTTTGAAATCGCGAAAGTAGGTTTCCATTTGGTTAACTGCCAATATTTTGTAAAAAAAAAAAAACAAAAAAAAAAAAAACAGTAAAGGTGCTATTTGTGAATAACTTGCACTATCATGGTAAAAGCTGAAATCGGATGATTTTGTTGTTGAAGTGTTCACTGAAAATTCCCGGCATAACTATGGGAGTCATCGAAAGAATTATTGGATAAGAATAAATAACAAATCAGATTGCAAGGATCAGCAAACGTTTCAATAATAAATACGATAACGGCAGAAATTCTCTGTCATTCGCGCTAAAAACTTAGTTTGACGCAAATGATGACCTTAACCTGGCTGTTAAACCTAGTTGCATTTAAGCGAAAACCCCACAAGAATTTTTTTGGTTTTATTAAAGATCCCTGGATAGCCTGCTTTGTAAAGCCAGCGGTTAAAATAAGGAAAGGCTGCCTACTTCTATGATATCAAAGTCACTTTCCTAAAATGATTTTAGTGACGAGTTTTTATGTCACGTATAAAAAGAAAATTGGATCTGTTTCGTTTACCCTATAGTCTGTGGTGGTTTTTTTACAGGTCTGCTTCACAAAAAGCCGCAAGGAACAAAAAAAATCCTCGGGAAACTTATTTCATAGTGAAGTATACGGAGGTTGGACAGCTTCGCCAGGTTGGCTATCTCTTTCTTTCTAATATGTCACAACAGTTTTTATCGAGCATGGGGTAATCGAGCAGGAAGATGCAATACTTTTTATTGTAATATTTCTTGCCAGTTTTGTTTGTTTCGTTTCATTCTTACTTGATTTTAATATTGTTAGGCCAGTGACAATGGATTTATACCAGCCGTTTTCAGTTCCGCCATCGACTCCGATAGCTTCGAATATAAGTTTGGGGTAAGGATGTATCCCAATGGAGTTGGTGAAGGAAGAGGCAGGTATGTCGCCATCTTTGTTCACATCATGGAGGGTGAACACGATGACTTCTTATCCTGGCCTTACACTGGAAGAATCACTTTGTCAGTTTTGGATAGAAGTGGAAACAGGCACAACGATATCAGCCACACTTTACAAGCTAAACCAACCTTGGCTGCATTTCAAAGGCCTTTTGAAGCCATTTGCCCTATGGGATATGGCTTCATTTGCTTCGCAAGGATCGAGCTGTTCTTTGGTCCTCAATTTGTCAAAAACGATGAACTGTTTTTGAAAATTGAGTTTTCAATCAAATGAAGAAACTAAAGCGAAAGTTTTCATATCCACAGTGTTCTAAGAATTTTGGAGAGAAAGGTTTGTGTAGTTTATGGAGAAGACTTGCTTCCGCAAATTGTCGCTAGTGATGACTAACTGCCTTCTGGGCTTTATCTGTATCTCAAATTATTCAACTTAGTGAGCCCCAAGAAGTTTTCAACCATGATACACGATTAGTAGTAATCATACATCCTATTCTGTATACACACTTGAAAATCAATCGTGTGCCAGCTTAATAAATGTGTTCCGTGGGTTTCACACAGGGGGGTGGCAAAGGGTTGAGACGTGACATTTGATGAAGTCGAAAATTGATAAGTGACGCGTGAATTTGCAGAAAGGCATGGCAAGATGACTTTAAAACTCGTGACGTCTGAAATATTGCTTTTAGTATACGTGACGCGTAAATATTTCTTTTTTCGTGCCTGAAACGGGATCAGGACCCCTTCTTTGCCACTCTCATACAGCTTCTACTTTGGAGCGTCATGATAAGTAGGATATGATTTAAAACAACTAATTTACGTGCCTTTTAAAAGAATTCGCTCGCATACACCGTAGGAAAATTTAAACAGCGACTTGAAATATTATAAATGCACATTACTCGCGAAATGTGTAGGATCTCTATTATACCAGCTTGAAGCTTTAGCCTTTTAATGCGTAAAAAGGAAGGTTTTGAAAGACAAAAGGACTTAATTTGGTGGCTGCAATTCCTTATTAAAGGCGTCTGCTAAATGCTGCTACGTTTTACAATAATTATGTGAAACATAAGAAAGAAAAGTAGATACAGGCTTCCTACAGAATATGCTTCTAATTTTGCTTTAAACGGGTCTTATTGTGATTATCATTTTAATTCATAATTTTTCAAAACAAATGACTACGAAATTGTGTCCTAATTTTGTAAGGGGTTTTCTAAATAGCCAAAGCAGTTCTTCATTAGAGCATGCTTCTAAGACAACTGGTTTACACAGGATGAAATAACTAAATTAAGTTTCCTTAAAGGTAACTTAAAGGTTAACATTAGAAGTATTTAAGTCATCTTTAGGTGACATACGAAAGTTCTGAAATGTATCTTTAATTGAACTTTCCGAAGTCAATTAAAGTGTCCTTATGAACCATTTAGTTAACACTTTAAGGTCACATGAAAGCAAACCTAAATAACCATTTCATGAACACTTTAAGATCACATGAAAGCAAACCTAAATAACCATTTAATTGAATTTAGGAATCCTCTTAATTCTTGTAAAGTCAACTTTAGTCAACCAAAACTTCCACTTGTAAATGTATCTTAAAGGTTTCTTCAATCTTTTGTTTCCCTTTAAGTACTGCTTAAAGTTACAGGTTTTGTTGTAATTCATCTTTAGTTGTACTTTCTGATTCTCTTAAATTTCAAGTTTTGTTAACATTCATCATTAAGTGACCTTTAAGCGCCTCTAAAGGCTGCAGGTTTCACTTTCAACTGACTTTTGATTTGCTTAATCACACCCTCATTTAGATCCCAATAACTTATGATATTTTGGGCAACCTTACAATTGATAGAAAAAGAAGCATCACACATTCAAGTAATAACAAAGTGTTTGAAATTGCAGTGATGAAATAGTTTCGTTCAAAACTCATTTGTTCCCCTGAGATAACATAAACCTACAATGAAGCTGAGGATATCCCAGTCGAGCCCCATACATAATTAAAAAAAGAGATGTCCAAATGTTTGAATTACTGATTGACATACTTTATTAAAATTGTTTCACTTTTGTCAATGTATAATATAATCTTCGTCAAGCAGGTAATAGAATATTTACCACTATAAAAGTATGACAAATACACAAATTATATAACTAGCTGTAGTAACAAACTACACAAAAAGCTATTGATTCACAAATTGTACTCTCAAATCCAGCTACTAAGAAATGTGATTTGAAATGATACTTGTCTAACAATAAAAAATATAAGTTCAACCTATCAATCTAAAATTCAGAAAAATTTTCTTAATCGACTTAAATTTGCAATAACTCTCAGTTATTTGCTACATTATTACAACTGTAATAATTATTAAATATGATCATATACCTTAATTTCTTTTAGTAAACAAGTAATAGAAAACAGTTCTCTTACTCTAAAATGCAGCTGAAACTTTGATATACAAAAATGATGTGTACATCTATATAGAAAAAAGTATCTCATGTGGAGGAAATTTATTAACATTGAAGAATTCAGGATCACTTACTTTAGATGAGACCATAATTATTCAATGAAAAAGAAGCCTCATGCAGGCATGCAAAATAACCTCATTCTAGACTTGGCTTGATATTTTGTACATTTTCGATTTCATTGATTAGTAAAACAATTTCCTCACTGTATTATTGCCCACTCTGGAAAATTTTCAGTAGGTGGGCATCTCAGAAAAGGTTGCCCATAAACCCTGGACAGATTCTCTCTTTAGCTCTTGAAGTGAGCTTTTTCTTATAAGCCTTGTCAAGTTTCTTTTCAATTTTTTTCATTCTCCTACTTTCCCACTGAAGGTGATGTACAGAGTATTTTGTTACTTTTGAGGTATTTCCATCGTCATCCTCGTAGCAGCTTTCCTCACTGCTCATTGCCTCCATGACAAGAACCTCTGCTGCTCTCCCCTTTTCATGCTGGTTGGCCCAGTTGACCAGCTCCAGGGCTGTAGTTTGTCTCATTAACTTCTAAAAAAAATTAAAAAAATTAAACAGGCATGAGAAGGGTGTTATAGGACTTCAAATGAAAAATATGATCCAAATCACTAATTTCCCTTGATATATATATATGTGTGTACCCATTGTAAGAATGGAATTCTTAAGCATGTTATAATATAGGGTCTCTTTGTCCTTTTTTTTTCCCATCAAATGGTGCATACAAACTATCATTTATTTCACATCACATTTTAATATTTTTCAAATTTATTTTACAAAGATTTTCTTGGGAGGCTCTAGATACAGACCAGAATACCTCACTTTTTTAACAATTTCTCTAATAAGAACATAGTCCCTTAGATGTGTCTATATTCAAAGCCATCCAATTTTGAAGTGCCAAAATAAAGACATTCAATGGGAAATAGCTTCCCTCCCACTGATCAAGTGTACTTGAGGGTGTACTCAGTCTGGTAACATTGAACATCTGTCGGACCCCATCATTTGTGAACAGCAGGGTATATGAAAAGTAAAATGTTCAAAATAGTATCCTAGCCAATCAATACCTCTCTTTGGCGACCACTCTT
Source organism: Stylophora pistillata (assembly GCF_964205215.1). Lineage (NCBI taxonomy): Eukaryota > Metazoa > Cnidaria > Anthozoa > Scleractinia > Pocilloporidae > Stylophora > Stylophora pistillata. Next base: position 3,810,317 of record NC_142523.1, read on the forward strand.
CCAGGTTTTTCGTTTATGAGCCTCATAGTGGTTACCACTCTTCAGTTTCTGTGTTTTCACACATATTTGAAATATATTTGTAAAGCAGCTGTTTAAAGAAATGATTATGAAAATGCCATGAGAAGCTGATTGTAAAAAGATTCCCACATAAATTAATGACAATGTTCAAATTTATAATAATTTATGGCAGGCCACCTTAGAATATCTGCCAAGTTAGTATGTCCTTAGTGATTCATTGCTAAGGTGTAAAGTATGCTTTTTTGAGGATCTACACTGAAGTGTTTCAGATCTAGAGACAAGAAATAAACCCGAAAATTTCAGTTTGCAACATATTTAAATTTCTGTAACATTTGGGAAAGTTAATATGTAAGTTAGGAAAAACTATAAAATGCACCCCCCCCCTGTCCTAAATTTGACCATGTAATGAAGGTGCTCATTAGAGGTTTCAGTGTATCTAACTGTGTTACTGAATGCTAGTTTTATGATGACATTTATGTTGAGGGGAAAGTGGTAAAAGACACGAATTGATGGTAGAGACTAAAAGCAGGGGTATCATTAAGGGCTGGGCAATAGACAAATTGACCAACTTTGAGCACAATTTTGCCAGGATGTTTTCAAGCCAACGCCTTCAATAAAACTCAAGTTGTTATAAAGGAGATATGCATCAATATGCTTGAGTGCAAAATCCTTATGCTCACCCACAAAATGTAATGACACCCCAGTAAAAGTGAAATGCATGTGCTATGATTATTGGTAGCTACCTTCTATGACTTCTTTTGTCCAAGGACACTTTTCAAGTCCTCCTTGTTGATGTATTGCCTGCTCTATTGTCCGCTCAAAAAGGATCTTGTTGCTGTCAGAATTTATTTTAAGACAAAAACAAATACAATTAAGCCTGGTATTCTGTAGTAACAACATTAACACTAAGACAAAAGTACAGTCAAACCTCGATTATCCGGACCTGTTGGGACTTAGGTAATCAGTCAGGATAATCGAAAATATGAATATTAATTAGACAATAATGTAAACAAAAGAGATGAAGATAAAAATCTGCTTCGATGACTCTCCGAGTGCTCGATCTTTTGAAAGCGGAGGAGGCAATGTTTTAAACGCACTTTTCGTGAATTTAGACATAATCTCTGAATTTTTTTACCTCATAAAGTTTGGAAGATCAAAGCTCATTAATAATCATGAAAAAAACGGGACCAGAGAAAAAGTCCGGATAATCGAAAAGTCCGGATAATCGAGGTTCGACTGTAACCACCATAAGGTGTTCACATAACATCTCAATATTTCAAGCAGCAGCTTAGACTCGGATTTCCTCGCTCAATCAAGATAAAGCAAAATATCTCTGAATCTAAAAAGATATTACTCACTCTTCGTCAAGATAGAAACCACTAAAGTCATCTTTTTTCAAAAGGAGTTTGTACATTCTCCTCACAGTTCTCTAAAAGAATGAAAAAAAATTCAACAATCGGTTTGTCACGTTTGTCCTATTTCTACTTTCACGCTTTTTAAAAACCCTGGTTGTTTGAAGGCTAGATGATGTAGAGCAATCGACACAAGCACAATTAAAAATTAACCTTACCCATCTATGTGAATAAAACAGGCAAGGTCAAAAGGGTCCAAGAGAAAAAATGATTAAATGAATTTTCATACTAGATAATTCTCGTTGAAACAAAAGGGAGGAAAAAAACTTTTATGGTAGACCTGTTTATGGTAAAGGATTATCAAGTAATTGTAACCACATCTAATCATGTCAAATGATTACCGCCGAAATAATTAAGTTAATTATGCATATAATTCGCGCGCCAAACATGTACTCAACATAAAAGATAATCTTCCACGAAACAGAACTGATTCAAGCAAATTATGAACACATATCACATTATTCATGCTTATCAGTTATGTTTTTTTACTCACTCGACAAGCCGGTGGAACTACTACCGTCGTTCGCCTTTGTCTTCTGTTTTGGCGCCGACGGACGTTGGCTGCATTATCAACAGTTTGAAGACGGCCCTCGATCCGCTGAAGCGCTTCAGAGTTTTCTTTGCTGCTGCGCTCTTGCTGCTGCCGAAGCTTTACATTTTCGCTCGCCAGAACGTGATTGCTCCGGATCAACTCCTCCAGCAGCACAATGCAATCGTCGGACACTTTATTCCTTTTTTCGCCGCTGGAACCACATCATGGTTTTGATCGTGCAATCGTCTTTCCGTCATATTCTTTTCTTACTTGCTTTAACTACGAATTAACGGTAAAATAACCACACTACAAGTGCTTCTCTCGGATGCTTTGTGATGCTTTGTTAACAAAGTAGTCAAACGGAATATTGAGGTTCAAAAAAGCGCGCGAATTAATATTTCTAAAACCAAACAACGACCTCCTGTTGACATATTGCCTCGTTGTGATGTTTATCGTACTGTGCCTAGCTAACGCTGGCCAGTACAAATGAAGACTCGAGTGTAATTGGAAGCAAGGAAACAGAAAGGCGGGAAAACACGAACTACACGTTCGAACTTTACTTGTTCAAGTAAACAGCTTCATACCGATACCAAAGTTTCAAAAGGGTTAGTTAAAAATATATCTGAAAATCTAGCCGTGTGTAGGTCAAGGATATCTTGTAACAAAGGAAATTTACGTATGATGCACGATCCTCGCCGTAGATAGCGCTAATTTAAGCAATAGCGAAAATCACACCTGAAAAAATGAGGCCTGTACGGGACTCGAACCACTGACCTCTGCGATACTAGTGCAACGCTCTACCAATTGAGCTAACAAGCCAACTGGGAGCAGGCCGTTAAGTCGATTCGTAATAAACCCGTGAAAGTGATAAATCAGATACAATGAAATATATGAAGTTTATATATTTTGAACTGCGGTATTAGATACGTATGATGCACGATCCTCGCAGTAGATAGCGCTATTAGCTTAAATATTTGAAGCTGTTCACTGTTTCTTAGGTTCTGTATTTTTTTTTTTCAGGGAGTGAGGAATCTGCTCTTTTCCTGCCAAGACTTTTTCCCACAAGGGCACTGAAAGCTTTCTCGATGGCACATCATAGGTTGGCAGATGATGAGATGGCACATCTTGTCAGTCAGTGCTTTTGTTGTACTGCCAATGTGTATGTAAAATTGTCACCCTGTATGAATTGAAGCTTTGGACGAAGTCAACAGATTAATATGTATTTCTGTAAAATCAATACTGTCTGTCAGCTTCATAGGGAGATTTCCACAAATAACATTGTTTCTATATATGAAACAAAATTTACACTGATCCATGAAAATAAAAATTTCACAATACATATACAAAAAAAAAAAAAAGAAAGAAAAAGACCAACTACAGAGAATAACCAAAAGTGCTAACCTCATTATAGTAATGCTTGATACAGACAGTTATTTTTTGTTGCCTTTATAGAGTGCTGGAAACACAAACTATTACGTATTCATTTTTATTGTTTGAATTATTTCTCTGAAATTCCCATTTATTGTGACAGTAACATGGGTGTAGAAAGCTTTCTCAATGGCATTTTGTAAGTTGGCAGGTGAAAAAGTGGCACATCTTGTAAATCAGTGCTTTCAAGTGACAGAAGTCTTTCTTTTACCCATTCTTTAATTGCATACCAATGCTTTTGATTAATAAAGCTATTTATTCAGTTTAATTGTAAATGACAGTTTCTTAGGATTTATTGTGACTTGATTTTTGGAGACATGAGCTATAGAACACATTATTTATATTGTAGACAATTTGTTCGGCCGAAGTAAAAATAATTTGTTAGTTTTGTGCAATATATGTTCGCAGTGTTTATGAAAATAAAATGTTATGTCTGTGGTAGGCAGAGGCCTGCCACTTTTGTTTGTCTGATTAGTTGTTTTAGTAAGGGTGGATTACATGAGCCGAGTTCACTGTTTGCTAGGATGGCATTATGTGGGCAGGCCAGCCTGACTCATGTAATCAGCCTCTAAGTGGATGATTGGCAGGCCTGTGGCCTGAATTATTATTTCCCTCGGATTTCTAGCAAAGGTAAATAGATCAATCACATTTAATTCCAGTTTCATTTACATTAAATTTTATTCTGAATACAGTTGAACCCAGTAAATGGGCCACCCTCAGGGAACTGGCAAATGGCCACTAAATAAGGGTTTTTATTTCTTTTTTTGTTAGATCCCAATGCAAATTTATAGCAAATGAACAGCTTTGCTCAATGAGCAAGGTAAATGTAAAGCAAATGTGAAATTTACGTCACACTTGCATGGAATTTTGTCAGGAACAAATACTTGAGTTTAGCTTCAGGTTATAGCTATTGCAAATTTAGTTCAAGCACACTTCTTTTTCAGCTTGAGGATAGTGTTTCAGAAGAAGACATTTCATTCCCAGCAGACAAGATGGATCACAGAAAGCTAATGGTATCATCTATAGGATAGTGAAAGAAAAACCATTGCAATCTGTGTCCCTTGCGAGGATTCGAACCTCCTGCAGTCAGCCTAGAGAAGGTGATCCCAGCTGTGAGGAGAGTTTCGTGCGCTCCTCTCAGTGCTTGTCTATTTTCGCGTCTCGAGGAGAGGTGCAGTGCAGATTGCCCATACTTTGTTCTTACCCTCTGGTACCTCGGCAATGATGTATCCGTATCGTTTTTATTTTTATGTTTTATGATTTTTTTATTTTCATTGATTGATACGAGTACTGAGCCGTTAAATAGGTCTCAAACCCGGAGGCTAGACAAGTCGGTTCTCGGCTGTAACCACCAGAGGACTGTGTCTGTGTTCAAGCGGGGATTTACTTTTCTCCGGCACCCTTGACATTCAAAGTCAAAGGAATACAAAAAGACTAAAGCCAGGTTGGAGAGTATCTGCTTTTTAACTGAACAACATTAAAAAATTATGGCATTTGCAGAACGGAATGGTGACTGTAGCTTAACTTGAGAGGGGCCACGAGAACTAATTGTTTATATCATATCAGTCAAAAATCAATTATCTCAGAAAAATTGCGCATCACCTTATCAGCTGGAAGACAAAAAAAAGTAAGAGCTGGGTCAATATTCATAAGGAACATCTGCTCTATCAGCTGGGCAGAGGAAGAAATTTGTGTGGACCTTTGTGATGATTCAAACCTCAATTTATTTAACATCGCTACCAAACGTTCTTATAGCAGAGCAGAAAGACAAACTTCTGGGTGGACGCATGTGAGGATTCAAACCTCAGGCTTTTTAATCAATATTCCTAGAAAGGAGAAAGATTGTAAGCCTTACATTTAATACGGAGAAAGAAATAAGCCACACGACAAAAGAAAACAAAGGCAAATAATATGAACCAGAAACATTACAAACTTGCCGCAATAGTCTACGAAGGTACTTTCTCAATGGGGCGTCCATGCCCCCACAGCCAGTAGACAACTCCGACCTCAAAAAATCTTCAGGGATTGAGTGCGAGGAAGTTTCAATGTTAATCGTCTCAAGCAATAGCAGTTATGTTCTCATGTAATAATTAAAGACGTAAAGATATATGTATAAATACATACATCGTCTCAAGCAACGTTCAATAGCAGTTATGTTCTCATGTAATAATTAAAGACGTAAAGATATATGTAGATATGTATAAATACATACACATGACTTTTTTTATATTCAAATTAACTAACCTTCATAATAAGTCGGGTGAACTTGAAATTTCGGGAAATCACGGGAATTTGAAGTCGCCACGAAAGTATCTGTTAATTTCTTTCCGTTACCTTTCCGCTTATGCCTTTCGAAAGTTGAACGTGATTCGAAGCCATTAAAGCGCGCGCAGAAAACATTTCGTTTCTTGTCATCGCACTCCATGCGCTCTTTAAAGGAGATGCAAAAATGAAACCGTCGCTTTCAATAAGATGTTTCGACCCCAGAAAGAATTGTGAGCTCACGTTGCTGCACGTAAAACAAAATTTGCTCTTCTGGCTCATCAGTGCAAGTGTTGGCTGATTTGTGATGAATTTTCTGTTGACAGTTCAGATTACAATGAGACTATCTTTAATGCATGAATTAAAGATGTCAGAACAGCTATACTCATTTAAATCTCACCTTAAAGTCAACTTAAATGTATTTTAATGAAACACCCTCTTTTGTGCCAAAAAAGAAACCACTTAAAGGATACTGAAAGATTTGCGCTACTAAAGTTAAACTTATGTTCAATTAAAGATTCATTAAAGGTTAGAGTTAGCTTTCGGATATTTCATTTGACAATTAAAGACGATTAAAGCTTTACTCAACCTTTAAGACTGCTTTAGATTTTGCCTAAAGGCACTGAAATAAGAACATTCGTCCTGTGTTAGATATAACACTTGTAAAATTGAGTGATGATTGCTACAGAATAGTAAATACTATAAAACTAATGCTCCTAATATTCAGACTGGTATCTATAAGAAAAGGCATATACCAGCTTTGAGTGATTGAACATATATTTTTTCACTCCTGCCGAGTAGAAAAGTAGAGACGGAGAGTTGTAACTCGAGTTTTCACGCATTGTGCGACCATCAGAATGTAATTTTCTCAACACGAGCAGAACTTAATATCAAAGTTTCATATAAAAAAATTCCCTAATGGTGGAATTGTGCGTTCTATCCTGACTGATCGCTATACGATATGTTGAGAAAATGTAAAATAAATCACCGCTTCAGCTTCGTTATCATGGGATTCTCAGGTTTGGTAAGGAAAAAAGGAAGAGAGATATTTCCAGTTTAATCCATCGTCTTATTCTTATCTATGCCGATTCTTAGCTTGGATGATTCTTGAGCCAAATTGGTTATAAAAACAAGACGTATCAAGAAAAGCTGATCACATTTAAAGAAATTATCATTTGTTTAGTGCCTCAAATATGGCCATAAAAGTGATATATTGAAACAACAGCTTTAGAGGCAAACAATGACTTATTAATTCACGAGGGAAATTCAAACTCGCTACCATTCACAGGGTAAATTCGAACATAGCCGATTACTGCACAAGCGCAAAATTTGAATATTTGGCGAAAGTGCGTTTATGTCAAATCTTACGCTGGGAACGGGAGGAGGGAGTTACTGTTCGTTCAAGGTCACTTGCTACTCAGGGAGGGTCGGTCAAGACACAAAATGTTGCAACTGAGAGACTGACAAACAGTGATGAAATCAATGAAATTTGAATCAGTGTGCATGGCCACGAATGAAACTTGTTTGAATTAAACTTCAGTATTCTGTAAAATTGACAGGCAGCCCGGCTCCAGATCCCCCATTGTTAAGCATATGCGCAGCTACAAGAGCGATTTTTCGCTTGTGATGGTGATGCGAATTTTCTAAACTTGTCACGTCGCCAGCGCGCAGTGCAAATCACCCGTGTAGCCATCCTCGCGTAAGTGCTGCGATGGCGACAACTACTACATCGTTGAAAAGAATCGCGAGAAATTGAACGAGTTGAATTTTTCGTGAAAAAATCACAGACTTTGTCACCCGTGTACCCATATTGACGAAGTTTTTCATTCTTTGGAAAAAATAACATACAAAAAGCAAAAACCGAGATGAATTTTGAATTCTTCGAGAGATGAATAACTGAACGTCACTGAAGGTTTTATCGTGTTCGATGAAGAGGGCATCCGAATTTCCAGACGGCAAGATTTATTTCAGTTTCACTCTCCTGATCTCAAACGACATTTTCCACCGGCGATCTTTATGTTTATGAAAACAAAAATCAACCACTGTTCTCAAAGAGTCATAAACGAAGATGCCAACCACTTGTCTCCACCCACCTTCTATTGAAGATTCTGAACAACGAAGTTAGTTGTTTCGCAGGGCTTCGATTTCGAGCTGTAAATATGTCCTTAATATTCGGTTTGAGTGTTCCTCACGGATAAGTAGCAGCTAGGGATCAACTGAAAACGAACTACCAATTGAAATCGTTTCCATAGTTTTTATCTGAGCCGACCATCGCGAGACAAAGGCTAGCTAATATGAAACTCTGGCATAGTCCGCTGGCGGACCCTTTTGATTATCACTTCATGGCGACAGCGAGAGATTACTTCATCAACGAAGGGATTTCCCCGAGTTTTGGTTTATTTCAATTTGATTGGTAAACGTTAGCTCAGTTTGATCGACGCAGTTTTAATTAAATGGGTCACTGAATTGTATTTTGTTTACTCGAATTTGCGAGGTCCGCTCAAGTGGGAAAAGTCATGCAAACCAAAAGATTGTTTAAAATAATCATTTAAAAGGAAGCTGATTCTTCATCCCAGATGAAAGTTAATCGTTTTGTTTAGACGAAAAAGTTGTGATGAGTAATGATTTAAAGAGAAGCAAACTCATGTTGCTCCATTATTCGATCTGATTGTCGTGGGGTTAACAGGCGTAACACAAACTGATTTAATTACATCGTTTATGTCTAATATCTTGACCTTCAGCGTCACAGCACTGACGTAAAATGTAAGTAGGTATGTATTTACGATATTTAGACAGGCCTGCCTAGTTCAGCTTGAATAAAGGCTGATAGTTTCGAAAGAAACTGTTTAGGGCTGCCTCGGTGGGAGTAACGAAATAATTTGGATATATCAACAAAGTTGAAATGGTAAATTAGCCACCGTAATGATTACAAAAGCTGACGTTTCGAGCATTAGCCCTTCGTCGGAGCTCCGCTAAATCTACCGGCCCAGAAGGAAATGGTGAGTTAACTGCAGATCAGATGAACCTTTATGTTACAAGGTATGTGCTGCGATGTACTGGTCAATAATTTTACATGATTTTTTTGCATATTTATCAAATGTTTCACCCATAGGTTTATCTGTTTACCGCGATCGATCCTCGTACGATACATTATTCATTTCTGAATTTTTTCGTGGATTATCAGCCTTAATTCGTTGATTAGAAGTGTAAATAAATCATACTTATACACGGTTTTTCTATCAGTTGATTTAGTTAATTATCCATACTAGGATTGCCGTTTTCTTTACTCTTGCAAATTTTATATGTTCACTCTCAATTGTATGTGCTCAAACTCAGCTTTTTTTTTTTTTTTTTTACCGTTGTGGATTATTTCCCATTGGGAAGAAAATAGAAATAATGTAAACTGCGATGACAGGTGCCAAGGCAGCGCGGAGCTGGAATATTTCATTGGCATCCGATAAAAAATAGACTTTGAACTGTCAAAAGTTCCAAATTTTCGTTTATCAGCTTGAGTGGAAAATGATACAAGATTGCATGTAAAAAACAATTTAAGTATACCAAGGTTATCTGCAAGGAACCGTGTTTCAATGTTCTGTAAGTAACCCTGGATCTTTTGTCTCAAACTTTGCACGGCACAATGTATTTCTTCGTAGAAAGTGCAAAACCTCACACGAATAAATGAATTTTATCCGAAATGCGATCGAAATGCTTCAACGGCTGTATTCCCGGCCACTCATAAACATTGCGAAAAACTCAAACCTTCCACTCGAGTCGATTCTTTTTCGTGCTCACAGAATTCGAAGAGATGATTTTCGAAGACAGGAAAATGAGAGCAGCGGCGTTCATACTTATGATCCACTTTGGAAAAAGAACGAAGCAAGCTCTTAGTGAAATACAAATGTCCACTTTGTCGCCGCGTACGTTATGGTTGTTTGAGAGGTACTACACACAGGCCATGGTCAATTACGTCGTTCAAATTGCGTGGCACGGGCTGAAAGGAAGAGAATGTTTTATAAGATTGACTGACTTTGTGAATTTTATAAGGTGGTTGTTTTCGTGGTCTTTTGTAAAGCGCACCCGACTAGCAACAAGGAAGGCTTGTTTTGTTTTTCATTTCTTTCTTGGAATTCAAATCGGTGAAATTATACGAAGAGACAAAACACCTGTCGATCACCTTATATACAAGAGGCTTTTCTGCTCAGGATACTTTATTTAAATTCTACTTCAGCGATGGCTTAACAAGCGCCATCTCCAGCGATGGGTGAAAGTAAGCTTTTGTTTTATTATTCTCATTTCATGCAGTCTGGGGGCCTGTAGAGGACGTAATTGATAACATTTGGCTTCTTGTGTAGTTTTTGATTGGCTTATATCACTTGATATATGGGTGTGTATGGAGGTGTGTCGAATAGTTGACCAATGGCAGGAACTGTCACGAAAGTGTCTAAGGTTAAGTCAGTTTCACTTCACTAACAGAGTACCTCTTTCTAAATGATGACGGATAATTATCATAATGACACCAACGTTTCAATTCAAGTCCACAAATTTCAAAAGCTACCTTGGGGAGCTTGAAAGGACCTAAGGTCCTTTCAGTTTTCGTATCAAGTCTGAATTCTAGACCAATAATCCCGACAAGTGCATTGGCAAGAAACAGACAGTGCCTAGACTAATAAATTTATCAATTTGTTCAAGCAGATGAATTCAGCCAACAGTTAATTTCAGGCTAGACCGCTTCAATTATGTGAAGTTTGTTTTAAGACGTGCGTGGTGCAATTGCCGACTTAAGACTGCGATGAGTCCTACCAACCACTTTCGATTTGTTCGTGAAGTTTTTTGGCATTGGAAAAACATTGAATAGATGACATTGTAATTTTAAAAGACGAGCATGGCCTTATCCTGATTGATTTTAAAGTGGGAAGTTTTGTCACTGACAAGAAACATTACCACTAAGCAGTGGGAAAATGTTGTGATTTGGCATGTTATCGTCATCGAACGAAGGTCACTCAGAAATTGTTTGATTGCACGAAAAAGAGTTAACTATCGCCCTTTCTAAACAATGTGTTACAAAATCTTCCGAGCAATTTTTTTATTATGACAAATAGGATTGAAATTCATACACGTACTTGAAAAATGTTCTCTAGTCCTCAAAACCATGTACAGATGTTAAGCCTGAAGCCTGAAAAATGGCCAACCCAGGAGATAACTCTGAAGACATCTCGAAAACGGCGCTACCAGATTTGGAGAACGAACGAGTTTTGAAGTCATATTACCGTCGACTGACGAAGCGACTGTTGTGACCCACAGAGGGTCAATGGGCAGCGTCTTTGCAATATCCATTGCAAGCACTGCATAGAGGAAACTAAAGCCTTCCTAGAATCGAACATGATACGTTCCCAACAGTTCAGACTTGAAGATTGTAGAAGAAGTAATTCGCAGTTTAGTGTATCTTGCAGTAAATATGCCCGGTGCATCAGAGCTCTTCGATACTTCTCCGACATTATCGAAGACAGCTTCAATTTGCATCATTTCAACTCTCACACAAGAAGTAAAACCCGCCGAGTTGAATCGGTGAACTGGTAAGTATTTCAAGCCAGCTTCTGTTGATTTTCGAAATGATGTTTAGGTATACTGCTGTTGCTTAGCGTGCCCTTAGTTACTGCTTCCATATTTGGTATTGTATGCATAAATTGATGACAATAGATATCCGGAATTGCGTGGTCACAGGATATTATTACGACTTTAAAAACCTAATGAAACATTTTCAACTGTTTCCACTATCAGTCTAAAACTATTTTCACTGACCAGAAACGTATCAAAATTTGCAAGAGAGAATGATCATCCTAGATAAAAAAGGCTTTAGTAAAGTTTTATTTTCAATTTTAGAGGTCGTTAGGGACTTTAAGAAAACCATGACGGAGACGGCCTAGCGAAACAGAAGATCTGTTGAGCAAAACAATGGCGCATCTCGTGCAGTTTGCAACTTTGTCAAGTTTTATATTTGCTGTTCCAAAAACGTCAAGTCCGGTTTTTAATTTTATATACATATCTATTAATGAGTGAAAAGTCTTGAGCGCGTTGTCTCATTGTCGAGTCCTTTAAATCAAACAAATCGGAGCACACAGTATCATTTCATTTCCTCCATTTTCTTCACGAGTCGAACGGATCCGTACGGATCGTCTAATGTATTAAAGAGTCGCAAGACTGTGCTGTCTATCGGTGAATGTCATCAGGAAGACATGCAGTATTCTCTTTGTTTGAACTGGAAAATTTCAGGGTATCATCTTGTCAAATTATGTTTTTTTCATCGAAAAGCCGACCTCAAACCATAAACCGTACTGGATTAGCAAAATGATCACTGTTAACCTCTGGCAAAAGTAACGTTCTCATTATAGTATAGCAATAAAGTTTATGTTCACGGGTATAAATATGTTTTGGGCCCACTCACAGTAATTGATAATTCATGTAGATCCCGCTTGTAGACTAATGGAAAATATTTAAGTGCATGACTAGATTATTAACAAGCAAAAGCTCATATACTGTAGTTTCTGTCAAAAAAATAGGGTGCCCTCGAAAAAATCGACGCATTCGCGCTTTTCTAAGAGAAAGGGAAAAAAAACTATGGATCATTGTAAAACTTGTAAAGAAATGATAAATAAGATGAAAATTTTCGCAGTGTTTATGTTCATGGGCATAAATATGTTTGTTGGCCCACTCACTCTCTTTGATAATTCGTGTAGATGCCGCTCTTGTAGGCTAATGGAAAATATCTAAACGCATGACTAGATTATTGAAAAGCAAAAGCTCATATAAAGTAGTTTCTGTCAACAAAATAGGGTGCGTTCGAAGAAATCTTCGCATGCACGCTTTTTTAAGAGAAACGAAAAAAAAAACTATACATCACTGTAACAGTTATAAAGAAATGATAAATAAGATGAGAATTTTCGCAGTGTTTGTTTTGTAAGGTGCGTGCGAGGCTGTAATACGAAAAGGGAAGGTGTTTGCTTTACAGAATTACCAGCCTTCACGTTACTGCGGACCTACAAACAAAGTGGACAGTAATTTTCAACATAGCATGGGCTAAAAAATTATGTGAGACTTTTTCGATGTTCCAATTGGTTCCTGAAAAAGAAAACACTTGTTTTGAAGTTAGGGTGAATAGAAATGTTTCGGTTGTCGATCGTCACGGTTATTTCGGTTGACATCACGAAAGAAAGTTTTGGAATTCCGCAATTCTTCGTTTGCACGTGACGTCACACCTAATTATGCGATCTCTGAAAACCGGAAGTCGGCCATTGCTGGTGGACCAGTGCCGGATGCAAACAAAGCCAAGCAAAGACTTTTCGTCACAGTTGTTGAGTTTTTGTTGTTGTTTTATTCGGCCATGGGCTATATTTGTGCTGTCAAAGACTGCAGTAACAAAAGAAAAAAAAAAGAAAGGGGATTCTTGTATACAATATTTTCGCTTCCCCGCAATAAGAAAGAACGGAGGAGATAAACTACGCAAGCTTTGAGAAGATCGTCGACGACAGTGGTTGGCAAACATTCGGAAAAAGGATTTAGATGACAAGAAGGCTGAAAATACGCGTGTTTGTAGCGAGCATTTTGTTAACGGTGAGTAAAAATATAAGGAATAGATTCATGGTTCAAGGAAAATGCACGCGATATGATTTACGCAAAGATTTTTACGGACCTCAAGTTGATCGCACGTGTTATCATTGCATTTGAGGTTCGCCTTCTATTGTTTGGGATACCACAGATCCTGACTGGGCACCAACTCTTAAATTAGGCCATGGTGATATATGCAATTCTTCAATAGCAGTTGAACGCAATGCTCGCGCAAAAAGCAGAAAAAGACGTAGACAAGAAATAGCTGATATGGAGGCTGAAATTGCTGAAACAGTTGTTGAAAGTGTCGAAAGCCCACAAATAGAGACTGAACCAACAATAGCTCAAGAATTCAAAGTTTCTGAACCAACTACTAGTGAGTTAATTTCTATTACTTCTGCATTCTATGTTTGTGTTCCGATATATTTCCTACAAAAGCTTATCTTGTAGTGTTATTATTTTGAATGTTTTAATTTACAGTGCGTGATTCAAGTACTCTAAGTGACAACAATTGCCAGGCAGAACAAGCTACTACTAGAGACCAGGAATGCCAAACAGACATAGACCTTACCCAAATGGAAAATGAAAAAAACTACCTACAACACTTGATAGAAGAACTATCCAATTTAAAGAGTCAACTCCTATCTGCTTGATTTTCAGAACAAACATAAAATATAAAGAATTTTTGTTGGCAGTTCTCGGCCACCATAGTCGAGTCTTTTAATGTCAACCAATCAGAGCGCGTTTTACAATTGTTTATCGCCGTCTCAAGTTATGCAGACTTACCAGTGATTGACAGCTAGCGCTTTTCCGTTTCAGTCAAGTTTCACCGTCGAGTCTTTTAATGTCAATCGATCGGAGCGCGTTTTACAATTGTTTATTGCAGCGCATAGACACATCTTCTATCACTACCTTCAGTCTTCCTGCGTGAACGGGAAGGATTATTTTATAGAGAAGCTCACGAACATCCTTTGTCGAAACCGAATCAGTTATGAGTTATCCAATTTCTTGCAGTTCACAAGGGACTGACGAGTTAGCCTCAGATCACACGGGATGTCTTGAAACGAGGTAAGAAAAACTTTACCCTGATGATGGCAAACGGGCGAAACCGTTTGGTTCAAACATTTTAATTTTTTCCTAATCTTTTAGCCTTGTATAGAATATAAAAAATTTACAGTATTCCCTTTTAAATCAGTATGTTATTTTAAGTCGATTTTAAAATAGCTTTACAGTCTTTTAATGAATATTGAGAATAATAACGTTTACATGCAAGTAGTAGTTTTGATTTATTTCTCAGCGAAACTAACATTTATTACACAAAAATATAAGAATTTTTGTTGGCAGTTCTCGGCCACCATAGTCGCGTCTTTTAATGTCAGCCAATCAGAGCGCGTTTTACAATTGTTTATCGCCGTCTCAAGTTATGCAGACTTACCAGTGATTGACAGCTAGCGCTTTTCCGTTTCAGTCAAGTTTCACCGTCGAGTCTTTTAATGTCAATCGATCGGAGCGCGTTTTACAATTGTTTATTGCAGCGCATAGACACATCTTCTATCACTACCTTCAGTCTTCCTGCGTGAACGGGAAGGATTATTTTATAGAGAAGCTCACGAACATCCTTTGTCGAAACCGAATCAGTTATGAGTTATCCAATTTCTTGCAGTTCACAAGGGACTGACGAGTTAGCCTCAGATCACACGGGATGTCTTGAAACGAGGTAAGAAAAACTTTACCCTGATGATGGCAAACGGGCGAAACCGTTTGGTTCAAACATTTTAATTTTTTCCTAATCTTTTAGCCTTGTATAGAATATAAAAAATTTACAGTATTCCCTTTTAAATCAGTATGTTATTTTAAGTCGATTTTAAAATAGCTTTGCAGTCTTTTAATGAATATTGAGAATAATAACGTTTACATGCAAGTAGTAGTTTTGATTTATTTCTCAGCGAAACTAACATTTATTACACAAAAATATAAGAATTTTTGTTGGCAGTTCTCGGCCACCATAGTCGCGTCTTTTAATGTCAGCCAATCAGAGCGCGTTTTACAATTGTTTATCGCCGTCTCAAGTTATGCAGACTTACCAGTGATTGACAGCTAGCGCTTTTCCGTTTCAGTCAAGTTTCACCGTCGAGTCTTTTAATGTCAATCGATCGGAGCGCGTTTTACAATTGTTTATTGCAGCGCATAGACACATCTTCTATCACTACCTTCAGTCTTCCTGCGTGAACGGGAAGGATTATTTTATAGAGAAGCTCACGAACATCCTTTGTCGAAACCGAATCAGTTATGAGTTATCCAATTTCTTGCAGTTCACAAGGGACTGACGAGTTAGCCTCAGATCACACGGGATGTCTTGAAACGAGGTAAGAAAAACTTTACCCTGATGATGGCAAACGGGCGAAAACGTTTGGTTCAAACATTTTAATTTTTTCCTAATCTTTTAGCCTTGTATAGAATATAAAAAATTTACAGTATTCCCTTTTAAATCAGTATGTTATTTTAAGTCGATTTTAAAATAGCTTTACAGTCTTTTAATGAATATTGAGAATAATAACGTTTACATGCAAGTAGTAGTTTTGATTTATTTCTCAGCGAAACTAACATTTATTACACAAAAATATAAGAATTTTTGTTGGCAGTTCTCGGCCACCATAGTCGAGTCTTTTAATGTCAGCCAATCAGAGCGCGTTTTACAATTGTTTATCGCCGTCTCAAGTTATGCAGACTTACCAGTGATTGACAGCTAGCGCTTTTCCGTTTCAGTCAAGTTTCACCGTCGAGTCTTTTAATGTCAATCGATCGGAGCGCGTTTTACAATTGTTTATTGCAGCGCATAGACACATCTTCTATCACTACCTTCAGTCTTCCTGCGTGAACGGGAAGGATTATTTTATAGAGAAGCTCACGAACATCCTTTGTCGAAACCGAATCAGTTATGAGTTATCCAATTTCTTGCAGTTCACAAGGGACTGACGAGTTAGCCTCAGATCACACGGGATGTCTTGAAACGAGGTAAGAAAAACTTTACCCTGATGATGGCAAACGGGCGAAACCGTTTGGTTCAAACATTTTAATTTTTTCCTAATCTTTTAGCCTTGTATAGAATATAAAAAATTTACAGTATTCCCTTTTAAATCAGTATGTTATTTTAAGTCGATTTTAAAATAGCTTTGCAGTCTTTTAATGAATATTGAGAATAATAACGTTTACATGCAAAAACAGCTCGGATCTGCTGGCAGTCAATGTTACTCGTGGCGGGCCATAAGATGTTCCCAGTGAGGACAAAATGGAAATTTATGGAAATTATGGAAATTTATGGAAATAAATGTTCGTTATTATCACCAGAAAATCATAAAGTACAAATACCAATTCAGTTAGTTTTAGGTGTGCAAATGAGCACAAACAACTTATTGAGCTTCGTAGCACTTATGCATGCAAAAAAAAGGGGGGAGGGGAGGCCCAAAAGTTTCCTCTTGAAAGTTGAATTTTTCATCTAACTATGCCCACAAATCCATTTGGAAAGGTGAAAAAAATCGGCTGTAACAGTGGAAATCCATGAGGTGCCTCTTTCCTCTGGTTTCCGGTGATATTAGAGCTTTGAGCGTTGAAAGACGAACGCTCTTAACTCTGCGCCATCTCAAATTCCCTTCTCCGGACAATTGTGGTTCATTATCGAAAAGAGGCTTAGTTCCCTTTGCAATTCTCGTCATAATTGAAGAACAAATTGCGAGATCAGACTACCTAATTTGAAACATTAGGACAGAGCTTGAAGGGAAAGTATAGAATAGCTTTATTTTTTATCTTTAAAGGGAAAATGGCCCAAGATCTTTTGGCAGAGATGACGAATCGTTGTCTGAGTCCGAGGTAATCTCTACATTTTGTGGATCAAAATGCAAGAAATCAACGGTTCTTTCTTAAATGTTTAATGTTCCTGATGAAATTGGGTCATGTTAAAAATAAATAGTAAGCATGAAAACCAGACCGAGTTGAAAAGAACAATTGCTTCTCTTGCTATCATGATCTCCAAAATATTGATGGTTCGCCATTGCTTGTAGGAAATAAGATTTTTTTTACATGGGTACCATTTTGTTTCTTAAATAAACTCCATATGTTAATGCGAAGTTACCTAATCAGATGCCTTAATAGGGTGAATTCATGATTATCGAAACAGGGTGATACTAATTTCGATGTTTTTTCTCAATTTTAGCGCAGACGTTCTGATCATGATAATGTAGCAAGTGGCAATAAGCGCGAAGTTGAGAAAAGTAAACAGAGACCCAACCGTGGAACGCTTTCAAATGGCGAACGTGACACTGCAACAATTTTTCTCAACGAAGAGCAGTCCCAAGCAGTTATTCACGTGATCAATGGACATGATGAGCCAGTAGCTTACCAACAGGAGAATGATGAGCAATTCAGTTACCCCACTATTGCTGTCTCGCAAGAGAGCCAGCAAACAGTTAGTCAGCCACAGCCAGATGAGGAACAAGGACTGTTCCAGTGCCACCAAATGTATGATTGTGCTCTCGTAAATGCAGTGAGTTCCATGGGTCCCACTCTGCAAGCCATTGAGCATACCTGTAACAGGGAGGAGTTTCGGTTATGGAAACAAAAACTTGACGGGCAAGTATTATGCATTTTTTATTACTATACATATCTGAACATAAAAGAAAAATACAACCAGTGAAGCAAACAAACAAGCAAACAGTATTATAAGATTTCGACATTAATTAATGTAAACAATAACAGTGAAAGTAATGATATTGATGACAGATGCAAAAGCCTTACAGGCACAACCACTCGTCTTTCATGACAAAGTTCAACTTCCAGGTATTGTCCTTAGTCGGGTCAGATGGAAAATATTTCGCTCTGAAAATCATTTTGCGGCCTTTTGTTGTCAGATATGACGCACAGAAAGCGACAAGGAACAAGAGAAATTCCGGCGAAACATTCTTCATTGAGATATTGACACAAATTGCACAGCTTCGCCAAGTTGACGAGGACGGAGTTGCACCCGCCATCTTCAGCCCTGCGATCTATTCTGACAGCTTTGAATACAAGGTGGGCATACGACTACACCCGAATGGCGTAGACGAAGAGGAAGGCAGATATGTCGCTCTCTTTGTTCACATGATGATGGGAGAATACGACAACGCGAGTGAAGTGAGATGGCCATTTACTCAGAGAATCACTGTGTCTATCTTAGACCAGAGTGACGCCAAGCGTCACATTAGCCACATTATACAACCCAAGCCACACCTTGCAGCTTTTCAGAAGCCAACTGAAGCAGTCAGTCCTACTGGATATGGTTTCATTAGGTTTGCTCCTATCGAGGAGGCGTTTAGTTCTCCTTATGTAGAAAATGATAGGATGTTTATCAAAATTCAGTTTTCTGCCTAGCAATATTTCTCTCTCCAGTATTAATACTTGATTTGTTTGTCATTCTTTTGGCACTGATTTAGGCGCAAAATGTTTTAGTACAGTGTTTGTCTGAGGTCTGAGGTCTGGCACTGGTGGTCTTCATGATCAGAAAAAGCAGTGCACAAAAATATAGTTTCCATTGCCTCACTCTGTTAGAGAATGTACAAAACTACGTGCTGTATACTGTTTTCTGTGAGCTTGTGGTTTTTCAATGCCTTCTCAGTGGAAGCCTGTTTGCAGACGACCTTCTTGTATGCGTAGAAAGCGAGGCATAAAAGACAAAGCACTAAGTGAAAAGTATAAAATGCATACATATACTTCTTTTATAAGGTATCGACTGGTTCAGGTTAAGTAGAGAAGCTGCGGGCATGAGTAAGGTCGAGTGGAGTAACCTCCACGCTAAAAACTGAAATGAATGCGAGCGATCTCCAAGGAGCTCTGTCATTCATTTGGTTTTTCACTTCCCGCTAAAGAATCAAGGCTATTATTTTGAGCTCTCGAAGTCATGTCATCTTCTCCGACTTAATCAACTTTCAGCCTATTTTTTTTTATTATCTCCGAGTTGTTCTCCAGTTGAGCGCAATTGTGTGGCAAAAATTAACCCACAGAGTACCCAAAGAGATGAAATTAGATTAGACATAGTTAAAGACAAAGCTTTGCTTTTTACCTTTTGCATTCTATGTAGAATGTAATCGCAGCTTGCTGGTTGAAACTGATTTTCATGGGAAAATATTTTTTATTGGTATATATATTAATCTATGTAAGTCTCCTGTTATTCTAAATTTGGTCCTATCAGGGTTCAGGATTTCTCTTCTTGGAGTGTACTAATTTCTACTGAACGTGTGACGATTATATAAACTATGCTATTTTTTCAGCGAAGACGGAATTTGTCTTTTACTACATAGAGGCAAATAGTTAACAAATTAGCTAGGTGTTTACATACCATGTAAGTGAGATGTCGCTTATAATTTGTTTATCGGCTGTGCCTCAGTAATTTGCGTACAAAGTAGTTGCTTTTGGGTCTTCACTTGAAGTCAAGTCGGCTATGAAAAAGGAATGCGATGACAATAAGTTGGTTATGCCGCTTGCCAAGTCAATCTGTCCTTTTTAGTACAAGAACTTTCTTGAGCTGTCGTAAGTCCTGTAGGTGTTATGGGTAGTGACTGTGAAAAAAAAATTATCTATAGATTTATAGAATGCCTTGTAATGATGACTTGCATACATGAACTTTCCAAGGAATTAATAAAGAAAATAGTTCTGGAATGTTCTGGGGACTCAATCGTGTAGTTGTAGCCAGTTGCTGTGGTCGGGAGTGACAGACTGTCAGGAAAGCTATATCGAAAGAGTGCTACTGGGTACGATTGTTCATATCAAGGAACTTTGGAAACAACTGTCTGTTGCCGCTAAAATTATGTGGAAGTTGTTCATTATAAATTCGTATTTTTTTTTCTTTCCGTAACATTTGCTTTAAGTTCGTTTGTTTTCACACGCATTGTTTTTAACGGTATTGTTACCTTTTTAGCTCATTCATGGGCTTGCACAATGAATGAGGTATTGTGAAGGGCCATAATGTAATTATAAGCGGAAGTCCGTAAACATTTTTTGTGGACTGCAGACAGAAGTGAATGAAACCTGAAGTGATTTCTGATGTTTCTCACCACTCTTTCCCACTTCGCCTTTGTCATAAGGTCCAGATAAACTTCGATGTCGCTCTAAGCAAGTGCAAATAATAAAATAATGTTTGTATGGTGTAATAAATAAATTAACATCAAGTCATAATTTCGCAACTTCTCAAAATTGCAATATGGATTGAGAAGCCGAAATGTTCGCAGCTAGGGGAACCTCGATCGGCTACTTTGTACACCTTAGTACCATGTTCACGAGACAGTCCATCGAGGCAGCCATATTGGAATATCACTGAGCTTATTTGAGTTCGTGTTGGTAAGTACTAAATCACTGCTTTATTATTGTGCTTTTCCTTTGGAGCTCTTCAACATGACGAGCTTTGGACACCAAAAGAATTTGGCCTCCTACCGTGTACCCGAGGCGTTAACTCCTGTCAGTTATGCTTGTGGCTGTATTGACTTTTGCTGGATGAAATCAATTAACACTTTTAACATACAAAATATAAATTAGCACGTTCCAGGAAACCACGGCAGATCTTGAAATGGGATACTTTACAACATCTGCGGACTTCGGAAGCGAGCATTGTATTTTCCCACCACAGAAAAAACTCAAACGAAGTAAAATAATGAAAAAAATAAATAAATAAAAAAATTATTAAAAAAATATTCCCAGCGGTGTTTTTCTCGTCAGTATTAAACAAAGTTTAACTTCAGCTGGAATATCGCTCTTACTGGAAATCTACCCTTTGAACACCTCACTATGCGCCCCTGAAAGTTTCTTTATTAGGCTGGGGGATGATGATATCACCCGTAAGTAGCGAGATGTTTTTAAATCGATGCGAACCAAATGCTGAAAGAGTAAAAATTGAGCTTGCCGCCATCCGTCTCGGTGCTTCAAAAAAAAAAAAACAAAACAAAACAAAACAAGTAACGAGAAGTATTTTATATTTTGGAGCGTTGTCCGTGAAGTTTGCGCGCTTGAGCCAGTGAAGCAGTATCGAGGATTATACCACAACACTTAAATTTTTCAGCAGCCATTTAGAGGCGTCCACCTCTCTCCTTTGCTGCTGTAGAACGCTATCATTGCAATCTACACAAAGTTCACGTTCTGTGGCACGTAACAGGCCGTGCACACAGCAAATTGTCCATGTCGTAAACGATCAGGAGAGGACCATGTAGGCCCGGTTCAGACGCCCAACTATTCATGATCCGTACCCAATTCGAATTTGGACCGACTTAAATTAACAGAAGTACCCCTGTTGATTCAGACACCGTTCTGTTTGGACTTTCCAGTAAAAACACTCAAACTGCTTGCAAATACACTAAAATAATGTTTGTGTTTGGATCGGCACATGAAAAGAACGGCGTCTGAATCAAAACCGTTCCAAAGGCTTTCCGAATTGATTCAGACGCCGATCTTTTCATGTACTCAATTAAAGGAATTAGGTTCGGCGTCTGCACCGAGCCTTAGTCGAAACACGAAACAACGAAGATTATTGGGTAGTCACGCTTGTCACACAACCATGCCTATGACGCAAGGTGCCGTTCTATTGACCACAACACAAGTACAAATGTACAAAACGAGAAAATTAGATTTATAATTACCCAGGAATAGTTAATATCAGAAGTGAGAGGCAAATTTGAAATTCAAGTGAACTTAGTACTGCTTTGGCGCCGAAACGCGATGGAGGGAAAATCTCCCGCTCCTCGGCTAGTCATTCACTCGTGGCCAGTTATTCAAGTGTTTGCGCCCTGCCTCGATCATCAGAAGACCTGGTATGCGGTCACAAAGGAATCATGTGGAATTATTCCACGATTCTTTGCTCAGAATATCTTTTTCAGCCGTTTTCCAGGAGAACTATCCTCCGTATCAAAGCGGGAATTGAGTGTCATGAGCAGCAATGGCGGGAAGAGGCCGTTCAATGAGTGGGTCCCAGAGAAAGGGGAGACTCTTCAAAGACAACCAGGCAAAGTGTACGTTGTCAGTTCATTTGGACTTTTTGTCGGTCTTTTGCGGCAGCGAGAAATTAGTGAAAGGCTCGTTTCATCTGAATTTTTTGCCAGGATAAAGGACTACGTGAATGTCCTTGTTAAGAATTGTCCGCGCTAAGTGACACGGCTAAGTCGTTCCTTGTAAAATCAACTTTACGCCGAAGTTGTGGTTCAGCATGTGAAGGTAACGACGAAATTTTCAGAGGGGATTCTCTGTTTAGTGGTTCACGAGTGAAATACTTTTCCAACGTAATTCTTGGGTTTCAGGTGACGTCACAAGCTTTGCTGAAGTTAGTATCCGCCATGTTGGTGTCCCTCGGTTGTCAAATTTATGCATAATTAGTCGATTTCTATAGTGAAGCCCTCTCTCTTATCGCCGTATTATTTCGCCAACTACATGAATATCCAGAAAGAAAAAAGCGATAAAAGTATCTGGCATTCATCTTAAGGTATCCCAGTGCTCTCTGAGTATGCCGAAAGCTTAGAGAGTTGGAAGGAAAGATGTTTACAAAAGATCTCGGGCATCGCGGTTGACCCTGCAAGCGTAACAGCCGAGAAGTTCAGTCCAAAGTGCTTGCCTCTTGTGGAAGTGTCGGATTTGCTGAGTTACCTCGTTCTTGAGACCAGCTTCTACACCAAGAAGCAGTTCAAGGCGTTCAAGAGTCTAGAGGCGTTTAATCAAATGGTGTCGGGATTTGTAACCTCAGTTGTAGGCAAAGTAATCGCCGGCAAGTATGTCGTGAGAGCACGAGTTTGGCATTCACAGCATATGAATGATCCTTTTGTGAACATTTGGGTCATTTCCGAAAACAATGGGACTATTTTGTCAGCCCATTGCTTGGGATGCAAAGCTGGACTGGCTGAGTCATGCTCACATATCACGATTGTTTTATTTTATATTAGAGGCAACTACTCGAATTCATGGTAAGCTCGCTGGGTGTCACGAAAACTCAGACACCGAAAACTCAGATCCCTCGAAGTGCTCTCCAAGCTTCCGAAGTGCTCCATAGTTCGATAGTGCATAGCATAAAGCATGAACCAATTGTTTTATAACATAACCGGTGGAATAATGCAACAAATCCGACGCGAAAGACGGACAACAATATCAAGAGTGATTCTTCAGTGAAGCGTGACGGCGCTGATGTCGAGTCTTCTTTCCCGTTGTTTTTCTCTTTCTACCTCATTTAAGAACTCTAGCCCAAGGGTCGCAAAATTGTCTTCGTTTTGGGACTGGTGGGCCGAGTCTCTGTTTGTATCCATTATTATCGCGAAATATTTAAGAATTTTAACAGAGCGACAACAAGGATCTGTGCGACGAAGTACAAAAAAGTAAACAAATGTCCCTTTCGGCTCGCCAAAATCACGCCACATTTTATTACTTTGGTGTTGGAGCGAGCGCATTTGATCCAGTTAACTGTGAATGAAAAGCTCAAAATTAACGGGAAAAATGGAGGAAATTTAAGCAAAATGAAGTCTTGTGTCACTCTAAAATGTTTTAATGCTCAACCATCGGACGATTTTGCGAAACGTGCAACTTGCGGCCTTGTTTTTGCTGCTTCAGTTGGATCAAAACCCAAAAGGTCAAAATACACGCGGCATTACCAGGAGTGATCATGAGTCGAGTTTATCTCTTGAATTTTCGAGGGGTCTGAGTTTTCGGAGTCTGAGGTCTGGGTTTTCGAGGTGTGAGTTTTCGTGACACCCCAAGCTTGCTTGCACTCAGGTAAAATGCTCATGGATTTTGCCGACATATGTCAATGAAGTGCCGTATGCGAAGGCTAAAGACATCGATTTCTCATCGGCTAAGAAGCTCAAAGAAAAGCTCGACCAAAAAATCGAGGATCTACAACAGCCGCAAGCCTCGAACTATACAACAACTTCTAGTTCCTCCTGTCCTTCCCCTTGATTTGTAATGATCTTAGGTATAGCGCATTAGATCATATATCCAACGAATTTTGCGCTATAGAAATAATAAAATTATTAAATTATTATACGAAAAAATCCTTAGTCTTTATGCTTTCCACTTTTGCTCGAACAGCCAACAACAATGCATAAAACCATCCCTTCTTTCTCACATGAACTCTTCGTTAGATACGGTTTGTTTACGCTCGAGGGACACCAAGATGGCGGATAGTAACCGTTGCTAAGGTATTGGTCACGTGGGTGAAACCCAAGGATACCGCGATGAAATTTTGCCGTCGCCACTTGTCTCGTACATGTCCGGCCACCAGATCACTTCAAACTCTCTTGACGGACTACTGACGTTTAACTGGCTTCTACACGATACACGCCTTCTGGTCGTTCTGGCACGTTTAACAGCTGCATGAATGGCGTCCTCGGCCGTTTTGATGTCATCTAACTCAATTTCATCATCTTCGCTTATGGTTCTATTACTGCACCAGGCCTGTGCTATCTGTATTTCCGGTAACGCAGATCGAATTGCTTTCATTTCAAAAATCTTGAAAGAAATCCGTCTAGTACTTGTATGGAATATTGGAGCTCTCCAATGACTGGTGTCTTTGACAGAGTATACTGTTGGCTTGCCCAGATCGGCCAGAAACTGTCTGAAGAATTCAGCTGGAACGAAATTCATTTCCTGTTTGTGCCATTTTGCTGTATGTTAAAGAACAAAGTAACGTCAATGGCAACCTCAAGCGGGCGATCAGATAACGGCTTATTAAGCGACTATCTCGGTCTGTTTATTGAGAGATTTTAGGCCACTAACTCAGTCTGTATAATGTACGATTTTAAGCCGTTAACTAACGGCTTAAAATCTCCCAATAAACAGACTGAGGGAAATTAAGCCGTTAGTTAACGGCCTAAAATCGTACAATAAACATAACAGACTGAACGAAATTAAGCCGTTAGTTAACGGCCTAAAATCGTACAATAAACATAACAGACTGAACGAAATTAACTAACGGCTTGTACGATTTTAGGCCGTTGACTAACGGCTTAATTTCATTCAATCTGTTATATTTATTGTACGATTTTAGGCCGTTAACTAACGGCTTAATTTCGTTCAGTCTGTAATGTTTATTGTACGATTTTAGGCCGTTAACTAACGGCTTAATTTCGTTCAGTCTGTTATATTTATTGTACGATTTTAGGCCGTTAACTAACGGCCTAATTTCGTTCAGTCAGTTATGTTTATTGTACGATTTTAGGCCGTTAACTAACGACTTAATTTCGTTCAGTCTGTTATGTTTATTGTACGATTTTAGGCCGTTAAATAACGGCTTAATTCCGTTCAGTCTGTTATGTTTATTGTACGATTTTAGGCCGTTAACTAACGGCTTAATTTTGTTCAACAGGTAGTTTATATAATGGTAGATTTTAAGCCGTTAACTAACGGCTTAAAATCGTACAATAAGAATATAGTTATTTAATATTTTTTATTATATATATTAAAAAAATATATTATTTATTTTTTTATTTACGAAATTATCATACCGACCGGGATAGTGGCTTAAAATCTCACAATAAACAGACCGTGATAGTAACATATTATGTCATTATATATATTCCCGCTTTTCGAAGTCATATTGTAACGAAGAAAAGTTGCTTTCCAAAGTTAAACCGCGTGTATTAATTAGCTAACTATGTTATAGATTGATCAAGCATATCAGTATGCGAATAACTCCTTCAAACAGCTTTTAAGCATTTCAAAACGTGGCTTAATTTAGTTGAATTGTGGATGCGGCTTATCAGCAAAAGTCAAAGGATATAAAGAAACATATTGTGCAGCGCCCAGATGTTTTGTAAGAGAGCGGTATCAAAAAGGGCACCATTTGTAAGTACTTGCTTCCTTTTCAATTTCACACTAATGCGAGCGTCAATCAAAGCTCGTCATGTCTAACGCACTTATCAACAATAGCGCCAAGATAATGTGCGGCGAACTTCGATCACAGCCGACTCGGTATGTAGCGAAACTGGCTTAAATTCATTATTACTGTCCATTTCACGCTTTTGATACAGACTTCGAATGGAATGATACACTAAGCTTACTATACAACACACCTAAACAGTGTCAGTCTTAAGAAAATTCGCCGAGCAGCGCAAACAACATGATGATTATAACATTTCAAACACTGTTTGCGTCACATTCAGCAATATCCAATTTAGATTTTTGATAGTTAGTCATTTGTAATGAGCACACTAGTGATTTGTAATTATCTGTCCTTTGTATCTAATGGTTAAATATTGTGCTCAAAAGAATTGCAGCCGAGATAAATCATTGTTTTGTTATCTATATTGAGTGGAGCAACCTTAACTTTTGTTTTATGAGTTTGATGAGGCTTGTTCCTCGTAGGTTCGGGAATTATCAGAATCAAATATTTCATGTTTAAAGCCAGTGGTGGTCAACGTCTAGAACACTTCTATGCCAATATTATCGCCGTCGTATTATCGTCAGTCGAAAGCTATGACTGATAGCTGGTCGTACGCGTCTAATTTTTCCGCGTACACGGTGTCGCATGTGTATATAAACGGGCTTCCCACCCAAGATATCAGTAGTCAGCATCGCAGTGCCGAAGGTCTAAACAAGTTACGCATCAAAAGGCAGTCGGGTGGACACTCGCAATAACTTTTATTAGCAAAATTTAGGAAAGTCGTTCCATTATGAGGTATGTACGTGAAAGAGTGAGCTTAGTTATTTGAGACAAAACCTGTAAATCTTAATGCTGTTTTTATTCTAACATTTTGGTCCTAATTTCGATGCTGCTGCTAGAAACTATCGCCGCTGTCGCGAACGCTTTTCTCGTCTCATCATTCATCTTTATCGTCGGTGATTTCAATAGCAATCAAGACAGCATGGTAGAAAATTGAACTTTATCTTTAGATTGTAACTATAACTAAACTGACAGCTTGCTTTTTCATATCCAGCCCATTGATAGTAAATTCCGGTGAAATCATTCTTACAGCGTAAGTTGAGCTGAGTTTTAGAAAGAGATGTTACATATCTATCTCAGTGATCGTTGCAAATACTATGATTGAACTAATTTAACCTGACTGAACTTTAACTGTGACAACTAACTGTGCACCTCTTTAACATGACCAAATATGGCAACCGAGGCATCTTTTTTCCATGAGGCAACTGAAGCTACAGTTTTTTTAAATGCGTAGGCGATTTCCAAAGTCAACAAACGATCTCTTGAAAAAGAAAGGTTCTTATCCTTAACTGTAAAATGCAAAAGCAGGTAGGAATTCTGATTTTGTCCTTCTGGAAATCTCAAAGATGGCGGCATTGTTTACTTCGTTGTCGATCTCAAAATACGATAAGATACTTGTAGCCTCTGTTCAAAGCAAACCGATTTTAGAAGATGATAATTATACAAGGGGAAGAATTAATCAAACTCTGCCTAAATGTATTTTATATTTATGGACAGCATTATTTTCCAAAGAGCGGAAAGTACATGTCATAAACGAGCCATAAAAAATGTGATTTGCGATTACGTCATCATGCCCTTGTGTGCAGGCAGAAGAATTCGATAATTTTTGTAGTAACCCATCGCAAACACATTAAACGAGATATTTTTGTCGCTCAGATGCAAGCCGATCAAAGTTTAGTTAAGTTTGAAATAAGAAATTTTTACGATGAATTGTAATTGATAGCTTTGGATGGAGTTTGCATCCGTATTGTTATGAACTAGATATTGAAATGTGACTATATGAATAAATTTAAAATTACAGATCGCCGGAAACACAACGGAGTTTTTAAAAAAAAAAAAAACAAGCCGAATGGCCGTATAGCACCGAGGAAATTATAAAACTATATCATATATATGTACATGTGCCGATTGACTTCATCGAACAAGACATACACAGACATACACAGCAATTCATATAGTTTTTAACATCATATCAAACCAATTAATCGATACACGTATTTTAAATCCTGTATTTCTATTTTCCAAACTTCTAGCACTTTCGAGTCCAACAACCATAAATGGATGCTCGTAGAAGCCTGCGGAGTCAAATCAAATGTGATCTCTGAGCTCTAATTTGCTATTTCAGTTGTAGTCAGGTCTACTGACAATGCAATAGGGCCGCTGTAAACTGAAATGTCAAGTGGGTCATGGCTTAGTATCAACAGAACCCTCGTACTATACGGGTCTATAATCGACAGTTGTTAAGTCTGCATATTCCATACATCTGGCGACCATTAACGCAATATTTAGGCATCCCTCTCATTATCTAGTTAACATGTAAAGTTCCTCCGAGAAAGACTTCACCTTAAGAAACGTCTTTGTCGATGAAATCTTCGACTTCGTAGACTGTGAACTCAGAACTAAGAGTTGTCATGTTCATCGACTTCATCTGACCAATTAACATCAGACCGAGACATGTGATCAAAGTATGAACCAATTGTTTTCAAAGTACAGTAGAATGAAGTACAGCTCAATAAACCGTAAACTGAGCTCCCTATAACCAACTTTCGTTTCTCCTTGAGGGGTTGGCTACGAGTAGGCTCCACAGTTTACAGATAATGGATTATCTTTAGTAGTGGTTGAAACGGTATTCGAGCATGGAATCGAGACACATCTGTGAAAAACCAATGACTTGAACTACGGAATTATAATTACAACAACATTTCATTAAAATCATTCGCCGATACCACTGGTGAAAGCTCAGGGCTAGCTTTTTATAGAGCAAATATACTGGAGTATATTTTTTGGTTTGACCTTACATCAAAAGCTCTGAGAGTCTATTTATTCGTAGATTCTTCTTTCTACGATGGAAAAATAATTTCTTAAAAAGAATTTATAATATAGATAATTATGAAATACCAGGATTTTTCCTTACTTAAAAAATCATATCGTTATCGCGCGCAGTAAAGACACTATAGTTTTATCTTTTACGTGTGAGGATATTGGTGTCGCCATAATGGTTACTAATATGGTTAATTTTGCTGTTATATAATTTTTTCCTTCTTCGTCAGAATTTTGACGTTTTGGAACAGAAAATATAAGAATTGTTGTCTTTATTTCTCCTTTATATCATATCCGAGTTTCATGATATTTTTGTGATAGGCATTTTGCGTGCGATAGGTGATCACTTTAATTGCTGTTTCAAAAATGAATAAAAAAGAGTTGTACTTTATGTGGACATCTCAGCAGTATCTATAAGATAAATAGAACTTTACACGGCCGCTCGGTGATACGAATTTTATACTCTCGTGCTGAAAGTATCTCTGACGAGTGAGCGAAGCGAACTCGTGAAAGATATTTACAGCACTCGAAGATAAAAAAAAAACCTATCCCCGCGCGGCTATGTGATATCCTCTATTTTTTTAGCCTATTTCTCTCCGATATCAACATACCTAACATGATTAAAAGTTCAATCATGGAACACAGGCTAAATGTTTAAAACTAATGATATGAGTGATGATATGCTTGTTGATGTTCAGTTGTTCACCAGTCTAAATTATTTGTAAAGTTCATGATAATCCTATTTAGAAAACGAGAATATACTGGAAACCTCAGTTTGGAAGCGTTAGTCTAAAGTGAAATATCACGGCAGTTGATACTATCCTAGTGCTACGTCATTCATCGGTTTAACATTGCATTCTTTTTCTTTACATGCAGTTGTTTCATATGAATATATTCATATAACTGTCGCACTGTTGCATATATCAAAGTATAGGCAAAGTTTGATGTGCAAATGAGGCCAAGAAATGTGAATAGGACGCAGCGTGGCCGAGTGGTTAGGGTGCTGGACTTGTAATCCAGTGTCCCGGGTTCAAGTCCTCCACCCTGCCACTCACTGGATTTGTTCTCGGTTTCCCCTAGTTCAGCTCCTCGGCTGCGCTTTTTAAATAGCCTATTGGTCTGCCTCCTGCCAGTGGGGATTTTTAAGCGCTTAACTAGTCTGTATTGTGATACTTTGTTCGGCATATTAGCATGTATTGTGTTACAAGGATAGGAATTGTCTGGAAGGTTCGCGAAAATCAATGTCTCGCAATATGTTGTTTCAAGAATTTTCTAAAACTGTGACTCATCAGTTTAAAAATAGAGTTTAATGTAACAGTTATAAATAGTTACTATTGTAATAGTTATAAATAGTTACTATTATAATGGTTACAAATAGTTACTTTTGGAAACTTCTAGACTCTCTTCGGATGCTTATATAAGCGGCTCGCTAGTCAGGTTGTTGTTGCGATTTGGGACTTGTTTGTGATCTTTAAGTGATATTGTGTGACAAGTGACAAGTGAAGGGATTTTCCCGTTCGGATGTGAGTCGACTGACATTCTGCTGTCAAGTCCAAAGTTGTTTACAGTGGAGTGCGATACGTCGAAGGAAGTCTTCAGGAGTTTTCGCCAAAGAGAAGGAGAGTACTTTGCTTGTGGTCAGATAAGCGTAGATAAGTACATAGTTAATTGTTAGTTGGATTGTTCCAAGAGTAGTCGCTAGCTCGTGTTAAGTTACCTCCCGTCGTTTACAGTTAAATAAATTGTGTTTCGTGGAAATAGCGAGTTTTATTACCTTTCTGCCGGTAATCAGTTACCGTAACAATTGCTAGTGGCCTAATCCGCCTCAAAAACCCGAGTTGAAATAAAGTTACCTTAATAGGGTCATGTCATCACAATAATTCTCAATGCTGAGGCGATCCTATCGAAAAAATATTTTAGTGAAGCACGTCTTGGGACGGAAGTCGTCTCAAAAACACGCGAGCCGTTTGAAAAACTCTTGATCGCTTGTATGGAGTTATATGATGAGTTACGTGTAACTGAAGCCGTGGGTATATGAAGGGCTTCCAAACCAAACATATCATTTGTCAAAACCACAGTCCCGAAGGACTAAACACGTTACCCATCAAAAGCCAGTCGGGTGGACTCTCGTAATAACTGCAGCAAGATTTGCAAAATTTGTTCCATTATGAGGTATTTACGTGTACTAGTGAGCTTGATTATCCCGGAGACAAAACTTTACAGTCCATATTCTGTTTTCATTCTGATACTTTGATCCGTAATTTCGATGAAGCCGCTAGAAACTCCCGCCGCTGTCACGAGGAGTTTTCCCATCTCATCATTCACAGTTATCGTAGGTGATTTCATATTTGATCCTCCCTAAATAGTAGAAAATTGAACTTTAGTTATAAATTGTAACTGAATCAGAGCTTGCATTTGGAATGTACTACACCACTTTTTTTACATCTTGCAAACGTATCGTATTCGTCTTTTGCGTGTGATTTCAAGATTAACTTAAGGTAAGACGCATTGTGGAAAGTTGAACTTTATTTTACAATTGATAGCATTTGAAATGTACTGTCCTTTTTGACATCCAACCTACCTAGCTGGCAGTTTTCGCCGGACTGACGGAGCTGTGTTTTTGGTCATTAGACACTACTTGGACCTTTACTACCGGTTATGCCGGGTTTTAAGAATCATAACTCATTCATCGACACTTCACTTGAACGGTGAAATCATTGTTATAACATAGATATATCAAAATAATTTTTGTGCATAGGGTTTTCAAGGTTATCATAAAGGAAATAGATTAAAGAGAACTCAGCGAAAAAAATCATGCAAAAAATTTTGTAAGTTACCATCCGCCGCAGGAGGGTATTTGGAATCACGACACATTCGTCGACAGTTCACTCGAACTGCACGATCATAATATTACAGCATCATTTCATTAAAACAGTTTTTCTCTATAGTAAAGGTGAAGGCTGTGGGCATTTATGTAGGAAGTAGAATAGAAAAGACTTAACTCAAAAACTTCAAGGCAGTATAAATTATCTAAAGTTTCTACATATTAATTTTCCACCTCTATTTCGCTTTTAGACTTAAAGCGAAAAACTTGACGCAACCTGACTATTTAAAGTTCTTTAAGTGCCAAAAAAGAAACATTAAGCTCACTAGATTTGTGTCGAGCAATTTATGAATTTTTGTTTCGGTTCATTCTGAGGTTTGAAAGATAACAGGAGAGAGTTAAATGAACCACAAAAAAAAGGTTTAGAATTCTGTTAGTCACTTGCCTGCGTGCAGACGTGTCCTATTTCCTTTGTTGCACACAACCAGATCTCAGTGCCTTAATTACCATATCGTGAGATGATTTCATGTAATGCAATGTAAAAATATCTCTTTTCACCAGGCAATAAATTAGTCTTTTGCAAAAATTGTGAGAAGAAAACAACATGAACACAAACATTCCCGTCGAGCTCTTTGTAACCAAATGGAAACCCAAAAGTTATCTCTGTGTCTTGATTGACTTGATAATTTTTGTTCTGAATTTGTTTTTAGAAGAGAGAACACTTCGCGCACAATTCGCATGCGTTTACAACCTGTGGTCTAATGCAGAACTGAAAGATACCAGAAGCCCCTGTTGAAACAAAACTGATATTAGAAGAGTGATAAAGGGAAGAATTAATCAAACTCTGCCAAACTATGTTTTGAGTGTATTTATAGTATTCTTCACCAAAGAGCGGAAAATACATTTCATGACGAGATTTACTTGGAAATGAGATTTGTGAGGGGGTTATCATGCCTTAGTTGGTATGCAGAGGAATTCAGCAGCGATAATCTTCGTGGCAACTTATCGTGAATCATATTAAACAAGACTGTAAGGTCTAAAATTACAACTTTTTATAAATTCTAGTGTCTAGTTAGTTCGGGGATTCCGCGAACTAATATGTGGCAACGCAGGTAAAGAGAAGATAGATTCACATCACAGGGCACTTAAAATACGTATTATGTTCTTGCACATAATTTCTCCATACCATCGCCGCCGAAATGACGCTTGACCATCTGTCCCCTCGTGCGTCATCATGCAGGGATATAAGTTAAGACTCAAATTAGAGTCGCATCAGTTAACATCGAAAATTTCAAACAGGAGTTAGGCTTCAAAATCCAAGAGGGTGGCCTTGTGTCAACTTTTACAGGCAGAGTTTTTGTATAAGTGTTCCATTAAGAGGTATGTAACTGTAAGTTCAGGCTTGGTGTTATCCGTGTTGCCATTACAAGATTTTAATCCTGTTTTCGATGATCTTGTTGGAAACTCTGACTTCTGTCGGAAAGGTTTTCTCGTCTAGAGTCGAAAAAATCGCGAGAAAAGTAGGTGTTCTTGATTTTATTTTACACCGATATTTTTTTCACTTCTATTTCGCTTCAGATTTTTAGCGCAAAATTTGATGCTTCCAAGTTGTTTTCTTATTTGTTATTAACAGCAATGAAACGTAGTGCTAACTTGAATTGTACTGAACATTACTTGAGAAGTCAATTTGTCCCAGTGTAAGGGTTCTAGGGATTGATTTGTTGTATATCTCAATATTCTATACACACTAAACACATATTTAGTATATATTTAGTGATTTACCAAATAGGAACTATAATTTAAGATTATTTGGTCCTTTCTTTTTTGTTCTTCACTATGAGATTACTAGATCACGCGAACAGTGTGAGGTTCCACCGAAAATTTCTCGAACAGACCATCGTTCTAAATCAAATTTTCTAAAATCGCACATGTATCAAGATTCCTCCTCTGGGCGTAATTTACTTTAATAATGCTATAATAGTATAATATACTAATAGTTTATCCTTTGTGCTAAGACTAAGAGAGAGAGAGAGAGAGAGAGGGAGAGAGATTGATCGAGGATCGAGGAAGTCAATTCTAGACTCGCTCGTCGAAAGATGAGATCGATAAGAAAAAGTACATCGACTTTAAAGTAAAGATCCATAGCTTAAGTGCAACAAAAGTTCATGAACAGCAGTTATATTTAACAATTATTCGCCTCAGGTTCGGTGAATATCGTCGAATAATCCCCGAGACGAAGTTGAGGGGATTATTCGACAATATTCACCGAACCTGAGGCGAATAATTGTTTTAGTATAATTTCAGAGCTGAACAACAGAGAAATTTCTAAATCATAACATTTTAGTAACATTTATTAACATTTTATTTTAACATTTTATATAAACCGCGCGGAGCGGTTTATATAGCGTTATATAAGGAACCGCTTGACCAATCAGATTGCTGGAAACTCTTTGCTCGGCTCTGAAATTATACTAATAACATATAACGCTCCCTAGATTTTGCAATGCAAATTAGTCTTCAGCGTTTTTGTCAATAAGCTCAGAAGCTGCGTGACAGTAATTCACTTCATTCGTGCTCCATCAAGCAGCTTGCTGACCAGGAAATAATTTGTTTTAAAAATTATTGAGTCAATGACTTTTTGCGTTGAAAAAATAACGTACATAGCAAAGAGCGGATCATGTTTATGTTTGCTGGAATAGAATTCAGCCCGTTGTCCTGTAAGAATCAAAGCATCAATTATAAATTCAAACAAATATATAGTACGATCTTTCAAGAGGTCGAGACCAAACGCAAACCTATTCAACCAACCATCATTTGGAGTCTTTATAAACTTAAGAGATGTAACAGAAAGCGAAAGCTATAATGGTCTCACTACGCTTCTAATTATAGCATCAACCCTTCTTGTAATTACAGCCGTAAGTTAGAGGCCAGTGAGCCACAGTGCTTATCAGTTCTTTTCATGAGCACGTTAGAAATGTTTAGCGAAGGAGTTATTCTACTTCAACGTTTACGTTGTTGTCGAATTTTCACACTGACAAACGATTGAATAGATAGGAGAGCTAGGTGGTAGAGCAATTCTATGCGTAACTTTTTTTTCAACATTTATTCTACTCAGGCTTACGTAATATGAGATTACTATGACCATATTTCAACCATAGTCAGTGCAACCTCGTAGAATGATTGATATTGAGTCGTTGATCATGAATAAAACTCCTATAGATAACCACGTTTTTGTAATGCCACGGACATACAGGTGTAAACAATTCGTGTGTTTCTCGATTTGAAGGTTTTTTCCCGGATAAGGTATATCATCATTTGATTGTTCAGCTTAAGACGTCAAGCGTAGACGTTTCCAGAAAAGTGAACAATGCCCTAGCTGTGTAGTTTAGCCCTATTTTACTTCAAGCATCTTCTTGTTGACCGTGAGAATAATAAAAGGCGGTATTGTTTAAATATCACAGCTCAGCAGGCTATTGTTGTCAACTAAGAAACAGGACCCTACATGGATTTTCAATACATACGTTGTGAACAGAACATAGATGTTGCCGAAATAAGCCGATAGACGGCAAGCACATTTCATGAAAATTACTGTATCGCTTAAAATGGAGGAACTGACACACACTGCCTTTCGTAATTTTACCATTCGATATGAACCTCGGCATATATCTCAATGTTGTGAATGAAGGAAATGGCAGCCACGTCAGACTCCAGATGCAACGTTATGCAAGGTGAAAATGATGGCAAGTCACGCTGGCTTTGCAATGACATTAGTACCCCCTCAATCTTAGATCAAAGTGGGTCTGATCCTTCGGCTGATATCAGCGAGATTCTAATGGAAATCGACCTCTGATCCGCGCCATTTCAAAACAAATACGGCTATTGGGTTCAATATTTAAATCGTCAATCCATTATTGCATTCTTGAAACGACTAACGGTTCACTATACAAATATTCACTTCGTTAATACAACCGTAGGGATACGCTTCACTTGGTTAGACTGTATTAGACTTTCAAAAGATATTGGCCATTGCGACAGATGCATTAGTTTCAACACATTTAGTTGGTTGAAGACCGTTACTTTTTTTAGTTATACGAGCCAGTATGAAAGAGTCTAACTTAACTTAACTTATTCCTCTTCGTTCCCAGTGGAAAGAAAGATTCTAAAAGAGATTTAATTACTCTCTCTACATGTAAATAGTTATTTGTGATAATAATTAATCAAATTTTCATTTATTCCTTGAGGCATTCGTTGAAGCGCTATTAACTGTCATCATTCATATTCCCTCCAGTGCCATTTGACCACGGCTTATCAATAAATTGATACTGTGGGCGTTTGTTTGGCTCATCTTTTGTTGCGTCCGCTTAGCCTTGTTGATTGTTTTGCAGTTAAAGTGTACACGCTTATTCAAGTTGCGGAAATAGCGAAAACAAAAGTCTTTGACTACGAGCGTGGGACCGTTTACCCCTGATTGGTGGACTTCTATATCGACTACTTCGGAAAGTCGGAAGTGAACTCCAAGCTCCTGCAAGAGCGTGAGAATAATCGCCTGATTGGTCAGTATTTTTGGCACGGCATATCTGCGTCCTATTTACAAAACAATTATTAGATTTGTCTCACCGATCACAGCACAATAATTTATTTTGGTTTATGTTCTCTTGGACCAACACGATATCTTTCTAAAAGTGAAATGATCGTATCGATACAGTCAAATGATTTTGTAATATCTGTTGAAAATCAATTATTTCTGTGAAAATACTGCACAATTTCCCTTTCTATGAATTATTCATAGCGAAAAGTGTGCTCAGCAGTTAGCGAAGCTTTTGGATGATGCATTCGAAACAGTAAGACGATCAAACAGTCCGTGTCATTAAAGCAGTAAAATGAAGGCAATATGTCCACAGTTATGGAAGTTTCTGTTTTTCCTTTTTTCTGGTGGGCATAAAAAAAGCTAAGTGGGAAACTGTAACTCCTTAAAGACAAGTAAGAACGACTATTTTTCGGGTTATGGACAGCTCATAATTCTAGAAACACGTGCACATTACTAACTATCGCCCGAGTCTGCTATTTGCGCCCGGGGCGAGAAATGTAAATCGCCGAATCACTGCGTGACTTTAGAATTTCCTTTTTATCAAATGCTTTGTAGTCAAATAGCATGTAGGGTGTTTTCACCATCATAATTCCGTATTGATTTACCAAGTGAGGTGCCATATCACCGAAGCGACGACATGAGTTTTCCTTTCCCCTCCAATACAGAAGGAAAGGAAGAGTTCAGAACAGACGAGGAGGGACAACATGACAACAGGTTGAGTAATTCTGTTGTTTCTGTTCTTCTAGGGAGCCATAGGTTTAGTCTGTTAGCTAAACGGTAAAGCCGACTTTATCGGGGCTATCCAGTCTTGCCTTTGAGTCACGGTGAAAATCATTAATAATAAGGCTCATAGATAACTGCCATGCATATATCATGCAGGGTTCATCTTTGCTAACGTAATCGTGTCCCTGCCTGTACATACTGTCGCCAAACTGTACTTTCAACATGTTTTAGATCAAATGACTGATTGTTTCTATGACCAATTTATATCTTACCTATAAGTTTTCAGAGTCATTTCAATTGTGTAGTTTTCGCGTACAAGTTTTTTCAAATCGTTAGCTTCTGTGTTCTTTACTCTTGCAGCTTTAATATGTATCTCTTTGAATTTCATGTACTTAGGCTCAGTTGTTTTTTGTCCTGAAAGCACTTTTTTCATTTCGGACGAAAATAGAAATAGACAGTGATGCTCCCGAGGTTAGCAGGTAAGCGCGCAAGGGTCAAATCACCAACTAAGTGGAAAAGAGCTGACTTAACTTAACGTTTTATAATCATTCAGTCGTAAAAATCTCTATCTATAGCAACGAGGGATAAAATTCCTTTTAGGAACTCTGCCGTGTTTCATGTCCGGAAGGCTTGACATAATAAATTTCAAGCGTTTCTATGTAATGGTCGTAATTCGGACCAAATGTCGTTTTGAGATTAAACTGAACATGACAAGTCATACGAAAAAAAACTAACTATACTACGAACCCTTTACTGCCGGCGAAACTTCGAAATTACAGAAGACCATTGTGAAGGTAACATTTTATGGGAATTTCTCTACATTGTATGTATAGCACAGGAATTTTCCAAAGTTAAGTTGCATCCGTTCAGACAGCCGATGTCCATAGCTAAGCTTAAGCTTTCAACTTAAGCAAGATGTATGTATTTTCCTAAAACAAGGTGTTTTATCATGGAAATTTCTGGATTATTTCGCATCATTCAAATGCATCGACTGTGATACTTTATGCATATACGTACCCTCGCCAAAATTAAAATCTTGTAACCATAAGAAGGTCTACATTTCCAGCAAGCAAGTAATTTAACTTTTATTTTGTTTCTTTTGAAGATGCTTTATTAGAAGTAGCGACGGTGCAAAATCTTCCAGCTATAATTTCATAACTTGCAAGCTTTCATTGACTCGCGAAAAACAGTAGTAAGTAGTTCTAACTACCTGGATACCATTACCAAACAAAATAGGCTATGTTTAAGCGACTATTTTAAATCAGGAGATACAAAACCAACATGGGGTGTGATGAACTGTCATTAGAGTCACTCAAAAAGTTTAAAGAAGTGCAAGCATGTAATCTCCATTGTTTAAATCATCATAAACTTTGAACTGAGCGAGGTGATCTCTTAAGGGATCAAGATCAAGTAGAAACGCTTCATAAGGGAATGATAGTCTGTATCCCAGCGATAAGTTGCGATCTCAGTAATTCATCTCATTTTGCCTTTATACCATGGAATTACTGGATAACTGGAGCGACAGTATAACCAGCTTAATTTAATTTATTAACTTCTCCACGTATGACAGGGGAACCGCAACAGTGGGTAGCCAGTTACTGCGGGCCCTTTAATACCCACCCATCCCATCCTAGGAGGACATCCACCACACAGTAATCTCGTGTGTGGGAAATTAACGTCTCCTACCCCTAACCCTGCAGGAGACGGGGACTACGGTTTATTCGTCCTTCGCCGAGAAGACTAGAATATCTATCCATTTCTTGATATCAGTTATTTTTTAAGACCCTGAGTGTTGGTCCAGCCGGGGCTGGAACCCTCGACCTCCCGCAAAACAGTCCAGTGCTCTACCAATTGAGCTAACCAGGAGGCGGGTATGCCACGCTTATACCTCGGAGAGGGCTTGAAAAAGATGGTGTATCATCCTTTTCCGAGCTACCGTAATAAGTAGATATCAATTGACGATACTTTCCGTGTTGGCCGAAACATTGATGCAACTTAGTGCATAGCTTATATGTGCACGATCCTCGCAGTAAAGCACTATTTAAGCAATAGTGAAAATCAGACCTGAAAAAATTCAGGCCTGTACGGGATTCGAACCACTGACCTCTGCGATACTAGTGCAGCGCTCTACCAATTGAGCTAACAAGCCAACTGGAAGTAGGCCATCAGATTAATTCGACATAAACCCATAAGATGATAAATCAGACACAACGAATAGTGATAAATTTCAAACACAACGATTTAGTGCATAGCTTATAAAATTAATGCATCATAACAAATGGAATGTGTTGAAAGCATGTGGTGCAGCCCTCAGTCCTCGCTTCAGCCAGGACAAGACTTTCTGCTTCGAGATAATGCTCCCAAGATGAGGGATCGAAGAGTTCCGTGAAACTAAAAGCGTCGAATGTGAGCCGAAGTTCATAGCCTGAGTAAACATGGCGGTATTCGTCTTCATTTTGTTACAGACAAGCATTGAATAGGGAAAACTATCCAGATTTCGCTTCAGTGAAACACGCTTAATGACCGTAATTAAGAGTTGAGGGGCTTTAACCAATGAACGCGACACAAAAACTGCACGCACACTACGTGGTGAAACCGGTGCATCTCATTAGTCAACATCGTAGCGCCAAAGGTCTGGCAAATTACGCAACGCAAAAAATGCACGCACACTACGTGGTGAAACCGGTGCATCTCACTAGTTAGCATCGTAGTGCCAAAGGTCTGGCAAGTTATGCATCAAAAGCCAGTCGGGTGAACACTTTTGCTGCAAAATTTGTAAAAGTGGTTTCATTATGAGGTATGTACGTGTAAGAATGAACTTGATTATCCGCGACAAAACTTTTAAGTCCCTATTTTGTTTTCATTTCAACTTTTTGATCCTAAGGGTCCTAACGCCGCTCCTAATGCTGCTCGAAACAGTCTCGCATCTGTCACGAAAGTTGTTCTCGTTTCATCATTCATCGTTATTGTCAGTAATTTCAAATCTAATCAAAACTGCATGGTAGAAAATTGAACTTTATTGGTAAACTGTAGCTGAATTAGAGATTGCATTTGGAATGCACCATGCTTTATTTTACGTCCTGCCAGCGTAGCGTATTCTTCTTTTGTGTGTGACATCAAAATTTATCCGTATATGCATGGTAAAATATTGAAACTTATTTAAAAATTGACAGTATTTGGAATTGTACTATATATCCTTTTTGACATCCAGCACACGTAGCTGGCGGTTTTCGTCGGGTTTACAGAGCTGTGTTTTTGATCATTAGCGACTAATTAAATCTTCACTACCGGCTGTGTGGTGTTCTAGAACCGCCTCCCGGTTAGCTCAATGGATAGAGCGCTGGACTGTTGTGCGGGAGGTCGAGGGCTCGAGTCCCGGCCGGACCAACACTCAAGGTCTTAAAATAATTGAGAAGAATTTGCTGCCTTTCTATAACATCGAGAAATAGTTAGATATTCTAGTCTTCTCGGATAGGGACGAATAAATGGAGGTCCCGTCTCCTGCAGGGGTGGGGTAGGAGACGTTAATTTCCCACACACGAGATTACTGTGTGATGGATGTCCTCCTCTGGGGTGGGATGGGTGGGAAGGTGAGATCGATAGACTGAAACGGCTGCCAGTGGCGCCTGATATGCTGACGTCTGTTCTCAACCTCACACTGCACCCGTAATTCAGCCTCTGGGCTGCAAGTGGTCAGATATAAACTATATTCATATTCATTTCATCGCAAGTGATATCATTTTGTTTAACAACATAATTTTTATAGAAATTTTTATTAACGTTTTCCTCTTTTTTTTGGTCCTTAATAGCTAACCCAGTTGGGAAGCGATGTAAATCTGGTGGAGGCATCTCCTTTAAGACCTCTACCTAACATCTACTTCCAACATATTCGACTCATCTATTGATACTTCATTCCAATTTCGGTTAAGGACCATTCAAACTCACAGTATCATTTCAGAACTTAGGACAAGGAACATAATTTTTGCTCGATCGAGCAGCTTGCTATTCAGGTAATGATTAGTTTTAAAAATTATTGAGCCAATGAATTTTTACGTTGAAAAACTAACGTACACAATTAAGAGCAAATCTTGTTTATATTTGCTGAAAGGTCTAAGAAACATGAGCTCGTAGTCCTGTAAGAATCATAGCACAAATTATAAATTCGAACAAATACATCTCACGATCTTTTAAGAGGTCGAGATCAAAAGCAAACTATTTCAAGACACCATCATTTGGTATATTTACCGACTTAAGATATACTTCAATGGAAAGCGAAAGTTACAGTGCAAAGGTCGCAATACGCTTCTAATTATAGCATCAACCCTTCTTGTAATTACAACCGAAACTTAACTGAAAGCCAGTAGGCCACAGTGCTTATCAGTTCTGTACATGAGTACGTTAGAAATGTAAAGCGAAGGAGTTATTCCACTTCAACCTTTATGCTGCGGTTGATTTTTCACAATGATGGAATAAATATTTCTCATCTTTCTGCTTTATTGCGTTCTCGTAATGTGTAAATTCGTCTAGCTATCACCACAACAAATATATGATTCACCCCGAAAGGATCGCACTGTGATAAAGTGAATGATCCCTCAGTCCTGAGATAAAGCACAGCTTATGTTCGAAAGTTAAAATTCGCAGTTCAAAAGGGGATCAGAAGGAACGGTACAGAATATTTCTATGTAAGATGGATATACATACCTTAAATCATGTATGTCCACTAGACCTTTCAAAAATCCACTGTATAGCGAAGACTAAATCCCAACAGAGAGGTGAAAGCGAAGACCACTTGTCCTGTTCAGTTTAACCAAGCTAAACTCCCTTAATATCATTTGCTTTTGAGGACGTTGATGCTGAATGCTAGTGGAGTAACATCTGGACGTCCCCATCCAAAATATTCTTCAACAGACCAAGGTCGATTTCTACATCAGGAGCGAGTATTTACCTGTTTACAAAGATTCTCAAGCCCTAACTGAGCTTCGCTTAATCACGGACGCTTGTTTTGTTTTTTTTTTTTATTCCAGAATGTGGACCATGATGTCGACAAAATTGATAGAGAACTAAGTTATTAACCTCGACGTCACATGATGCTTCTAGATTGAATATCAAA
Source organism: Stylophora pistillata (assembly GCF_964205215.1). Lineage (NCBI taxonomy): Eukaryota > Metazoa > Cnidaria > Anthozoa > Scleractinia > Pocilloporidae > Stylophora > Stylophora pistillata. The sequence continues at coordinate 3,852,567 of NC_142523.1, forward strand.
TCATCTATCACTTTCGCCTCCGATCACTGAAAAACTATTGCGCCTGCGCAGATTGCGTGACTTGCAAAACGCAAGCCAGACGTAAACCTTACACCAATGATGAAATTATAGAACTCAGCAGGGGACATTAAACACATTTAAATATAGAGTTTATACCTTCCCGCTGCCCCAAATGGTTGTTCCTAAATAAAACTAGATCACAAAAACAAGCGAAATGAGTCATTAATGAACAGAAAATGTGGACAGAGAGACAGGAGAACATTTGCTGATAAATACAAGGTGCCTCGTGATCAAACTCTGGGAAACGACAACAAAGATGCCATGTTGGACTTTCATCAGTGAGGATAAACGTAATTGTTATATTTATGTGACCTCTATTATGATTATTAAGCTCACATAATTTTGTTATGCTTTTGCTTAAACAGAGTATATTATCTGTTGTTATTTTTCTGTTCGTTCCATTAGTTATGTCGCTTTTGTGCGGATATTAAATTCACGTATTTGTTATGCGGGAATGTTTGTTTGGTACAAAACAACGCGGTGTCAAATGAATGTGAATAATGTATAATTTGGACAAAGTAGCGCCATGCATAAAACAAAACTGTGACGAATCAGCGTTGTGTGCACAACAAAATGATGTTGCAAAAGAAATAAAGTATGCAAAAGAATTCAGATCTCATCATGCGGTGTTTGTTAATCGTTGTGATATTAGCAGTGTGATTCAATAATAGCCCTTATTCCAGTTCCGCGCGCGCAGTTTAGTTGGACAGCAGTATCCTTTGGTTGCGTACGCGAAAGCGAGGCTATCAGGTCAAGCTTCCCTGAAGATTACTAGCAGGAGTGTAGAAAATATTACATCGCTGTTAAAGTTTGGTGACACAATAGCCTCGCTTTTGTGTGCACTAATACAGGAAGCCGATGTCCAACTACACCGCACACGCAGAACTGGAATAAGGGCTATTGAGAAATATTAGTACAGTATGTCTACAGAAAGGGCTTTTGAATCAGTCTTGTCACAAAATTACTCTTCATTTATTCTGCCAATAGAATGTAAATGGTGTCAGTATCTATCATACAGATAATGGAGGTTATGAGATATTTGATTCTCATGCAAGAGACCAATATGGTAGAAGCCATCCCTCAGGTACATGTGCACTATTAGAAGTGCCATCTGTTCAGGGCTTAGTACAGTATTTCCAGACTATACACTCCCTCAGTGACAATTATGGAACTCAGAGGAGTGCAGATAAGTACGTATGAAATAACTGCAGTGAACAGTTTGAGAGAAGAACAAAAATGCTCTTGAAAACAATGCACTGCTGTAGGGCCTTATGCAATGTGTTACTAAGTAGCAAAGTCTTGTAGTTAGTAGAATTCCAGAACCCTATGTTGCATAGCTGACCGAGGAAATAAATTATATCGTAACATGGGCATCAACAGGCATCTGAAAAGGGAAGATTTATACGCGAGTATTAATGTTTGTGGAGTTGAGATATCAGTCCAAATTAAAGCTCAAAGCTATGGGATGTTATCCAGTGGTTTAAACTATAAAAAAAAAGTTGAAAAACTTAATTTTCAACAACTACAGTGGAAATACAGGGTTTTTATAGTGGCTTGCAAGTTACTGTTAGGTATTACTTGTATTTTTCAACAAACAGTCAAAGCAAAGTGCATGTTCTCCTTATTGACTTATGAAGATACTTGTAAGCTTGCAAAACAACAAATGAAAAGAAGTAGTAAACCAACATTAGAACAAGCTACTTCTAACATCAATATTGTCACAAAGAAACTTAAGACAGGTATTTGTTCACTATGAAATACAATTTTTGTCTTGCTCAGCTAACATGGACCTACATCAAATCAGACACATGCAAAAGCACAGACGAAAATATAATTATAAAAAATTTGGAACCCGTTCCAAAAATTAAAAGATTGCCACAGATAAATTTCAGAAACAAAAGCAAATCCAAAGTTAGACAGCAGCATGGGAGTGAGACAATCCCAACTATTGATATGTGCATTAATTAACTCAAGGAGAAAATCAGAGAAGGTCCTTATTAGGTATATAATTAGGTATATATTAGGTATAGAATTGTACGATCAATTGAGTATAAATAGTGATTATTGCTTAATGTATTACTTTTTTGTTGCTTAATGTATTACTTTTTATATCCATTTTTCCCTCTATGTAAATCTTAAATATAGTATGCTGGCTTTTAATAAATATTTTCCTCGTGAAATCATGTGATAGTGACCATCTCAAAAGCAATTGCTACTGTGGTCACTACACACTTCTCCCTTTCCTACAATATGTAAAACTCTGCGCTCTCTATTTTCTCCTTTTATTCTATCTCACTTGTAGTTAATGATATAAATAGGCCAAAATAAAGATGATGATGATGAGGTATGCTATGCATACAATGTTTTCACGATGAAATATACTTCCTTGCATTCAGACCGTTATAATTACAATTTCATAATATATCTTTTTAACACGTGTATCAATTGGCATGTACTTATCACCCTTGGGAAGGTGGGACTCCTTAAATAAAAGGGACTGGGGTGCTCATTGTACCTTTTAGGGCAACCTCGTTCCCAGGGCCTTTTCCTTTAGCTGGGGGCCAGCTAAAGGAAAAGGTCCTGGGAACGAGGTTGCTTTTAAGGGTTAAAAAAGGTGGGTTTGGTACCTCTTAGGCTGTTCATCCTTAAAAGGTCCACAGTAGCAGCTTCTGTGATACCTTTTAGGGCATTGCACCAAAAATATGTGAGAGTGCGTTGTTGTAGAATTGGTGTCTCTCGGGTGAAAAAAAAATTTTATGCCACGCCCACAAACCAGGACCTTGGTACCTCCTTAATATTTCTTTTAGAACCACTGCGCACCACGAATGGTCAATACACATAACAGGACGTCTCCTGTAGCCCGACTTACGATCTTGGATTGTCTTGTTCTTTATGTAATTGATTAACGTAGAAGTTGTCAAGAATCATTGCTAATTGGTCTCTAGGGCTTGCTTGTTCAATCGTAGAGTAAAACAGAGGGAATGTAGGTTTTCAGTGTCAGAGGTCTAAGCAGTTTACTAAAGAATGGTCTATAATCTCTTATTTGCATGCACAATCGAATAACCAGCAAGACTAAGACCGATTGTGAGATCAGGTGTCATCAAATTAATGCTGAAGCCTCTATAATTAATTGATATACGTTTGCGGTATAAGTCAACATTTTAATTTTCGGTAAGTTATAAGATCTTTGCATCCTTATCGGATGCTGTGGTTACAGCGCAAAAAATTGTAGAAGGATAAGTTTTGTTGTGGGCCTTAGAGGTAATACCTCATCTTTCATAATATATTGCGAGTTAGCCGAATCTGTGCCAGATAACTGACTGAAAAGAGTAATTGAAGGATTTTGCACGATAAGCTTACGTGTCTGCGGTATTCCCCATTGCACGTGACAGACATTTGTGGAGAAACCCGATGGTAAACCTATAGTCGGTTACCTGACTAACTAACTTTGAAATCTACCAAATCAAATCATCTTAACTATCCTCATTGACCTATTGTACTTAATTGTTTAATGGAAAGTTATTATTACGTTGATGTTCTTAGAGTTGCGTGTGAATGGCTATGGTTTGCTTTATTTGAAATCTACATAAAAATTCTTTTATTTTTTTTTAAAGCAGGAACGCACAAGCTAATCCAGAAGACGGTTATCAACCGTTACGACACCAAGAGGTATTTTGCAAATTTTTTTACCTCTGAGATATTTTCAAGACTAGAACATAAAACGCGCAGCCATGTAGCATCCTATACATGCGACAGAAGAACAATTGTATTTTTATCGAGGAGCAGCGTATACAATAATCGGACGTGTTCCACTTCAATTGAAAGTCGTACTCAGCAGACCTCTTCAGCAGTGTGAGCAGATTTGCGCAAGTGGTCTATGTGGTGGAGTAACATATTTCTCAGCAAATTTTCGTAGTGCTCTACATGTGTAAGAACTGCTTGGCTCGCTTTCCGAAGAACTTGAGAAAGAACTTCATAAAATGGATATTTAGTAACAGCCTTTTCACTCTAGTTACTTTTTTGAGAGGTGCAACTGAAGCCGAAGTATCGACCGATTATGTGCAAACACCTAACACTGTTTTTTTCCTTGTACGAGAACTGTTTTTTTTTCTTTAGATTTGAGAATGAAATATATTATATGGATAAATTCATTAAACAACCTGTGACACTATTTAATTCTCTTCTATTAGGAAGGAATTGGTGGCCAATCACTTCCCATTTGGCAGCGCCCAGTTGGACGGGTGATTCCACCTCAATCGATTCAGGAGCCAAGGTTCCCAATGGAAGAACAGCAACCACAGCTACGGCCAGAACCTGGAGAAGCGTACGGAGAGGGAAGTTGGACATCTCATCGGATTGGGGTAGAAGAAACTGAAGGACCTGCAAGTGGCCATCAGACGAGTGGATTGAGTAGATGCTTGGAGGGATTGTTACGAGATGCAGGCCAAGGAAGGACTCTAAGTTCCTCGATCGGATGTCGGGAATCAGGAGACCACCTTTCGCGTAGTATGAATGTTTCAGATACTGAGGAGGGACTTGATGTTAACCAACAGTACCGTCGGAGAGGATTGCCGAGTGGGACCATTCGACCTAAACAGAAGGATCATGCTACAGAGCATTATTGTGACACACAGGGAATGGTGTTGTGGGATGAAAACGTCTACAGGTAGGTAGTATCTTATTGCCATAAATACAGAACTGACCATATTCTTCTTTTCTAAACTTAATGTTTGAAATCTGAATGTTGCTTCAGTCCTCCTTTTTAGTCCTTGCTCAAATGAGTGTTGCATTAGTTCAATCCATCATCGTTTAGCTTCGCGTATCTTTAATGATGGAAGGATGAAGGACTTGTGTTAATAACAGTTTCCAACTTCTGCAATTTACTTTGGGGGGCTAGTGCAACGAAAAAACGGCCTCTTTCACAAGGTGTCTGCTTTCGTAAGAGAGAACGGTGGAAAGTTTCGGATGTCCAGACTGAATGTAGACAATACAGACATTTTTTAGCTACTTCTAGGCTATACCTAGAAAATGAAAATCAAGGCTTGTTCGACGTACACTTAAGAGACATGAAAGAAATAAGTGTGGACTGTGAAAGTGCAACGACCAAATTCTTATAAGAAAACGTATTTAGTTATCTTTGTGAGATGAGTTTTAATTCCGAATAGGCATAAGAAAGACATTTTAAGACCGGCATTAAACACTGAGATGTTAAAACATCTTGAAGATGCTTTGCTTCCTACTCCAGGAGCAAGCCCCTGATCTTGTGGTTTACTTTCCAGGTTGGGTCGGTTTGATGAAGCCATTATGAGCCAGTTCGAAGGGCGATTCTGTTCCGGAACATATCATTGGAAAATTCGAAATTTTCAAACGCGTCGTGAAGATGCTATCAGCCGAGATATGGTAGCTCAGTTTAGTCCCCCAATCTGCAACAGGCTTTATGGGTACAATTTCTGCATGGTGATGTATCCTAACGGTGTCAAAAGTGGGGTTGACAGCCATGTTGCGATCTATGTCCACATGATGCAAGGCGAATATGATGACCGACTGCAATGGCCCTTCACTGGCGTGGTAACGTTGTCAATCTTGGATAGAAGTGGTTCTGAAATCCCCAATGATATCACCAAAGTTCTGACAGCCTCTCCGAACCTGGTAGCATTCCAAAAACCCGCAGCCATTTGGAACAGCACTGGCTGTGGATTCGAAAGATTTGCCCCCATTTATGAGGTATCCCAGCCAAAATATTTAAAGAACGATACATTGGTCGTGAAAATGGAAATTTCACTCCGTTAGCATTCCTAGATCTGGATCTGGAAGAGGTGATATACATGCGCATGGTTCAATCATTCGTAAAGAGTTAAACCATTTATATCACAATGCATCATATACTGCTTAATTTAGACAAATGCTTTCATAGGTAATTAGTTAACTCAGATATATGCTGCTTCTGTTTGATAATGTGTTGCATGTACATGTTGAATTAACGGTAAATATCATTTTTGACGAAGTCGTCCATTATGGTTCGGTTTCACCGAAATAAATTACAGTTAATTATATTATGACGCTTTTTTGTAGTGAGGTGTTGAGGTGATCAATACTTTAGTTTAAGACCACTGACACCTCTATAGGATTAATCTAGAGAGGTTGCCTTCGTTACTTAAAACACTGTTCTTATCAATAGCACCAGTTGTGTAGCAACTGATGCTTGAAGACTCGAAGCTTAAATGTAAAATTATTAGCAAGAGTTTTCCCTGATCAAATTTTTGAAACATATATCCAAGGCGGGTGTTTATTGATGAAGAACAGTTAATTAGTTCATCCAAATAAGTGTCTCAGTTTTATAGGTGCTCACGCGCATTTCCAAGGCAGTTTCAGGAGGGGATGATATATCCTCATGTTAAGTTAAGAAAAGAAGCCTTTTTTCCTAACAAAAGACTCGCATTAGAGTCACGTGATAGGGCCGACGTTTTTCTGGGTTCAGCACGATCGTCCGATTCCGAATAAATTTTCTTTTTTGAGAATCTCCCAAAAGAGAAGTTGCGCTGAACCAACTATTGTAGCTATACTAATAACTTGTACCAGGAAAGGAAGGACTTAGCTCAAGTAGCACATATGTAGACCTGTATATATATTAACAATGGTTTGTTTTTCATCAATCCAAAGAAGGAGTCATAGATAAAAGTAGTGAAGTGATATAAGACCACTTCGAAGGGAATGGTTCCGTTCTCTTAAAAAAGCATCGGCAGACAACTAACACGTGGGTTTAACATGGAAAAAAACATTTTATGGAATGTACTTTTTATCGATTAGGAAGTATTTTGTACTTAAGCTAAAGTGCAGTAAGTGGACAGAGATCGCTGAAGTTATGCCGATGTAGGTTTTTAAGCTTTAATTACTTTCAACGTGTGAGCAATGTTTCTATAAATAGTTATACTAGCTATGGTAGATTTAGCTTTGGAAAGGTTTTTATCCTGGTAATTAGTCAAAGGCTCATCAAATAACTTAGGGGTTTTGTCAAACTTCGAATAAACGGTTTCGGAATTTTTGTCTGGATTATATGATTGAACCATTTTAATTTTGGTAAGCAGACAGTTTGGCTGAGCAGTTAGGACGCTGAACTATTTACCTGGTGGACCGGGTCCACACCCTCTAACATGTTCTATGAAGCCGGGGGGAAACTTTCGAACGGGAATGTTTTCCTTCTTTCAGCAAAATTTACAGTAAAACCTGTTAAGAGGATTCCACTTAAATCGGACTCTGAAAAGTAAGCCTCGGGTGCCCTTGTAATAGAGCGTTCCCTTAAACATACCCAACAATAGATCCTTCTGAAGTTGCTTATCATTATTTTCTCCGTTTCTACCCTTTCTTAGTTAATCCGACTGAATCATTCCAAGGCAACCCACGTTTTGTTGTTAGTCTGACGTCATTGCCGAGGTAAATAAGAATTTGCCTTCAATTCTGAACACCAAATAAAATTGATCAGTGTAAAATGAGGTTTTTTGTTTGAATCTGAATTAAAAAATCTTTTCATTATGGCGAACAAGTAACCTTTTAATTTACGTCTCTTAAGGAAGTCTTTCAGTGTGTTTCCAAAAGCACTGAGCATCTGGTAATTACATGTACACTGCACACAGTAAATTTTGGACATCACAACGGCAAGCTTTATCATGGTAATTTTGTCATCTGTCATCCTTACCTCATACTAAGTAGTTGTAAACCTTTCTCTTGTCATGTTTCCATAATGAGTTGCGTTTGAAACGAGTACAGAAGTTGATCAGTTCACCCCAGCGAAAAACTTTAGGTCAGAGTTCACCGCTTGATTAATAGGGATCAAGCGCGTCGAGGAAATTTCAAGAGGTAAGAAAAGTCTACAAAATTAAGTTTTAGAATTTGCAGGAACCTAGAAATTTCGATCAAGCACCATTCGTATTAATTGCTGCGTAACTTTGTTTGGAGACTAGCTTTTTAGACCTATCTGGAGAAAACCAGCGTTTTTGGAAGCAAATAGCTGAAGGGGACGTAAATTTGAATTCTTATAGTGTATTACCGGGCTAATTATGGACACAGAAAAGAGTGATACTTGTAAAACCTCGCAGTGAAATTCTTAGAGTAATTGTCTCATTTAAAACTTAAAGTTTTGTTTTCCTGCCAACAATTGCTTTACAAATACTCGCCGCTTAAGAGTCAAATAATCGTTTGGTATTGTTGCTAGCAATAACTTCGTAAAATCATTTAGCCAGTTTTGCCGGCTGAATCGTTCGTAAATTAGTTATTTTCCTGAACGATGTATACCAATCGTGATCAATCATTACTGATACATCAAATCGCAGCGTCCAAAGTAATTAATTTTTAACGAGAAAACAGATTAAAAACTAAAGAAAAATGCGTGTTGGATTGTTTTAATTGAACAAGGTGACTTACACGTTCCTCAAGCAGTAACGTTTATTCGCTTTTCTTTGCTGAATGTGGGCGCAGGCTATTGACGACATATGTATTCATGGCACGAAGCTAAGCAGCTGTAGAATATTGTTTACATCATTGTAAGCAGCGTAAACACTGTCGGCGATTGCTCGTAGATAAAGGTAGATATTTTGAATGTATAATAGATGTGACAGGTAAGTCGAAGCGGTCTGTTTTAAAACTCTATATCATTTTGTTAGGCAGTATAATTCTCTTGATTAGTTAGGTAATGATAATTTCGTCGCTGAAGAGCTCTGTCTAAACCAGGCGAAAGATCATCATTTATATAAACAAGTACTCGTATATTGAGCTCAATCGTTACTGATTTATAGATTTTGGTTTCAAATTATACGCTGTTTTTAATGAATCGGTCTTATAAGAGTTACGTTATACAAAGGAATTTAACAAACAAAGAAAAAAAATATTCGAACTTATAAGTTTGTAACGCCAACTATATGGTATAACACATATTTCCTCGCGAGTTATAGTTGTCTCTTTCGGTCTAAAATTAGACCAGTCTCCCATGAATTTACTTGTTTATTAACTGATTTACTTTCCTTTGACTTACCAGAGTACATTTCATGGCATGCACAGATCTGAAACTATTTTTGAGGCCAGAGTACAAGTTCCGGAGCGATTTAAAATTTATTTCATACTCGTGTCCATGTGTGCTTTTCGAATAAGATGAGGTCGCGCGAAGGGCTATTGACTTTCCAATCTGAATGACTCTCGCGCGTGTATCACTCCAGGACATCTGGTCGACGTAGATTCTTAACCAAAAATAAAACGGATAATTTTATCTTGAACTGATCACAAATTTGATTAAAGAGAATGTTATGATTATCGTATATATTCCTCGCCAGAGAAGAGGGATCGGAAAAAAAAGTAAGATTAGAAATTTTGAACCTTCTCGCCATACAAATGCGAAAACATTTCCGATTACTTTGTTACAGTTTCAAATATAAAGCTCGCGAACCTTTTTCGCCGTTTGATTTGCCTTTCATTGCAGGTTTAAACTTTCCACTAGAAGTATGATCGTCATTTTTGTTTTTGTTTTATTGACCATTTTATAATTTTTTGTCATTTCAGATATTAACGAAACGTAGATTTTAACGATGCTTCGTCCATGGTTCGCATGGCTTATTTTGGTTCTGAGGATTTCGAGGACTTTGTCAGGTAAAAAAAATTAAATTTATAGCCCAGTTTTATCTACAGGTGATATGATTTTAATGGCACTGTCGCATGCCGCTAATACCCGCATCTGACTGGTTTATACTAAGAAGAAATATCTCAGATTCTAATGTCCTATCTGATCAATAAGAGTAAGTGTTGAGAAATGGTAAGCTGCCGCCAATACTCGCATCTGATTGGTTTACATCAAGTTGAGTTGTCTCCATTGCATTTCCCTATCTTGTCGATTTGTCCAAGTTTTGAAAAACGGTACCGGTCGATTAAGAAAAAGATATAGGATTGACTGAACAGGTGAAAAATATATGACTTTTGAAAGGAAATTAAATGCCTCAAAGTAACATCATACGGTCGCTTTGACCAAGGGCTAAGGATTGTAACCTCAGCTTTATAAATTCTTTACCGACGGTGGCCAATTTACATTATTAACTCAGTTCATAACACGAAATTGTCTTGTAATATCCTCCAACGAGGCAGCACCACAGTTTCTTTAGAAACTTGCATCCTCTTTTTATGTGGCCGTGTTGAAGCAGGCGAAACACGGTGTGGCTGTGACTTGTAAATGATAGAACAAAAGTCATGGTAAAGGCTATGTTACTGAATTTAGGAGGCGTATGCGTAGCAAGGCTTAGTTGAAATTTTGTTCGTTTTCTTAATGTTTTCTGAGGAGTTAGAAATCGAAGAAATATTCTCGGAGCAAGGACTTTAATTAAACCACATGTGACGTGTAGTCTGTGAATCAAACTAGGCCAGCGCTCTGGGAGGGGAAAGTTCTCAGCAGTGTGCCATCCCTACTCACGGGATGACGCACCAATCAAAGTCTTCAACGACTGCCAACTACTTTGGCTGTAACCATTTCAGTGTAGCATCGGTGAAACAATTTAGAGGGCCTAGCAAACTGTTCCCGTTCAACCTGTTCTAGGAGCGCCACCAGTCGTAACTGATTTTCCATCAGCGGATTTGATTAAACCTGAAGATGTCCTATCAGATTTTGGATTTCGTCTTCCTTGCAAAGCAGTTGGTTCTTCACCTTTGCAGCACAAATGGAAACTGAACGGACAGGACATTGAGACTGACTTTCACTTTAACATCATGAAGGACGGGACTCTCAAGGGAAGATATCTTGATGATACTCACAGCGGAATTTACCAGTGCTTCGTGAAAAACAGCTTCGGTGAGGATTTCAGCAGAAAGTTGAAAGTCCGTGTTACAGGTATGTGAAGTAATAAGGAGTCTTGTTATTCTAAGATCCGCCTTGTAGCGCTGTACATATTCAAATACCGACTTTTCTATTTGATGGGAGTTTCTCGGTCTTGACTTTTCCTGGGGCATCATTAACTTTTTCCTGGCAATCTTAGTACGTCTATATGCAGTGTATCACGGTAATGGAATATCCTGGAAATTGTACACTGAGGCTGCATGCCAGTTATACTGGTGTTGAACTGTCTTTTTCCAAGGGAAATATCACATTGGGGCTGCGTTCCCGATTGTGGGCCTCAGCAGTGTTATATCGTTTTCCCTGATATGGACTGTAGTAAGTATATCATTGTGATATACCCCGAATATCTCGCATTTAGGCCGCTTGTTTGGGTGGAGACTTGTACACTTGTCTTTGAATCGTTGCCAGAATGTCTCAAAGTTACGGAGTTAAGTCAGTGAGTCATTGATTTTGGTCGCAATATTCTGAATAAAGCTTACATCCTTGGTGACAGCCTTGTATCAGCTTTTCCGAACAAGTAATCTTGATTTTAAGCAACGTCCATCAGTGTGAACCTAAGTCAGAGTTTCTCTGTATTTATCTCTCTCACCCGGTTAACTTAAGGTACTGAGATAATAGGTGATAAAGGTTTAATGATTAAATTCGAACTAAGGGTTAGTCATGAAGGGGGGTAAGCGATCAATTGAAAGCATCCCTAATTCTCTTAACTACCCGCGCAAGGTAAGAATAGGAGAAAAAACCAAGAAATGTATGTAATCTACAGCAAACAATGGCCACGATGATAGCATTGTAGTTACTATTGCTTAAATTTTGTTAATGTGCGTTTATTCTTTCAGTCGCCGGTCAATTTCACTACGACAACGACAAAAACGCCCCAGTCACGCTTGGAAAACCTATTGAAATTCCTTGTCCGAACCACGACCCTAGTTTTGGTGTGAGGTATCGCTGGGGCTTTTATGATTCTTCAGATCCTTATGCATTCTATCCTCTTCCCGAGGACAACCGTACAGCGGTTACAGTGGATGGAACACTTGTGATCATGTTTGTGAAGAAAGAAGACGTAAAAAAAGTGAATGACAGGAAAGGAATAGCTTGCGAGATGTCGATAAGTGAGGCGGCAAGATACTCACATGCGGTCAAATTTCATCTTACTGGAAATGGTATGAACTTTTTTTGTTTTACTCTCTTAGCCATACTGTTCTCTATACATTCCCTAAGGTACCGACGAGGAGAATTTGTTAACCAAACAAGAGCATTTGGAACTGGTGATCATCTTTCTTGATCTTTAACAAATGGTAAACACCACAGCGTTCACTTTTGAGTTATCGATACAGGTGGGAGGCTGCTAAGCACGAAAGAAGCGCAAGAGTCGCGCGAGGCGATAGCCGAGAGCGACTCTAGCTTCGTGAGTGCTTAGCAAACCTCCCAAGTACATTCATAACTCAACGGTGTGCGCTGTGGCGTTTACCATTTGTTTTATAACATAACATTGATGCATTGTAGCAGAAGAGTTTTCTTTTATATAACAAATCTTACGTGACCACAAAAAATAAGCGCGCTCGGAAAATTAGTCTTTGTAATTGCTCACGTCAGCAGTGTATACCCATAGGCAAATGGTGGATGCTAAGTTGACCAATCAGAGCGCGCACTTTACTTTGTTTATGTTATAATACTGTTTGATTCGGTGGTGGTACTGTCAGGAAAAAATTAGAAACTAAACAGTCACTCTTTGGGATCAAAGGATCAAATTTTCAATTTAAATGGAAGAATCGAGCAAATTTTCCTTCCGGGGAGGGATGGTCTCTACATCAGCTTCCTACTGGTAAATGTACCAAAAGTTTGTCAGACCACTTTAATAGTAATAACATCACATCTTATTTACATAAGGGAAGTTTAAATTGACTTAAGACACCTTCCTAGCCTAGCTACACGAACGCCCAGCGGGTTACACCCGTGCTTAAGGGTTTTTCTTGCAAATCGAACGATCCTGTCCCTTTCTTCCTTTGAAAAGTATTCGTCTAACACATTCGTGTATTCCCTCGCGGAATACGTTTATTCTTGTTCGAGGTGGTGGTCGAGAATTTATAGAGTTCCTGTAAAATCCTGGCCACTGCGTCCATTCCATGGACCTAACACTTTCTTTCTGATATTTTAATTTCCATTGATGCTCTCTTTCCCTGAGAATAATCAGGTTAGCTGTCCACCCCGGTTTTTCTTTGAAAAATCTTTGAAAAATCTTTGAAAGAGGCCAATAACCCAGAGCCACGCCCAAAACGATTAAACAAGCTTATTGCCACCTTTCTTTCTTGAAATTCTCAGCATAATTAACATGTAACTAATTTTCCTTATGTCTTTTGTTCTCAGAATCAACCGAAAAGATATCACCAGTTATTTATTTTGCACCGAAACACCTTGAAGAAGCTAGAGAAGGATATCCGAAGAAACTTCATTGTTTGGCCGTAGCAAAGTAAGAACACGTTACCAGATGGTTTTTTTACAGAAGAAATAATTTATGTATTTCACCAGTCATTACCTTTGTCATCTGCATAGATATCTATTCCACACTCCCTAGAAAAAAGGAAATCTATTTCATCGAACGGCATTCAAACATGAATGAATGAGATCTTTATTTAAAACATGGAAAAAATATCAGTATGGCAATAGAAAACAAAGAAGAAATTCAATTTTCTATGAACTGGTTTACATATTTGCCGTGTGGGAGCCCAATACAGAGAGCCATTTATCAATTCTTCTCTTGAACATGTTTACGTACATAAACTTGAGACAATTAGGAAAAACGAAAAGGTGTTCCTCAAATAAGTTAACATCGGATTGTTGTAGATATCATAAATTTGTAACAATGAAAAAGCATTCGGACGCTGTGCCCCTCCACAGCCCTTCTTCAACTATGTTTGGATTATGGATTCACTATTTCGAGTTATCTTGACGCTTTTACTAGCACTTATACTAACATTAGTCCACATAAATTGTTTATGTTTGCTGTTCTTGTTAAATTGTGCGCAAAAACTGTGCGCAGAATTACTGCGTCATCAGAATGAAATTATCGACATGATTTGTTTATGTTTTGTATTCGACCGTTCTTGTTAAATTGTGCGCAAAATTTGTACGCAGAATTGATGCGTCATCAGAATGAAATTATCGACTTGAATTCGCACGTGAGCTCTGGAGGCGAGCGCGTAACGGGTACATAAGGTGAAGAAAACGGAGTATCAAGATTTATATTATTATAGCAAATCAAATCACATTACGAAAACCGGAGAGCTGAGTTTACTCTATCGGGCGTCGATGATTTGCGGAACAAAGTGACCAATGAGCGTTGCTTTAGAATCAGCTGACACGCAGAAAGATTGCACGGCGCTCACCGGTGCATTTCCGAGCAGCGTTACCGCTTGCTTTTCTTCTCTCCCAAGACCGTCACCGAACATCATATGGTGGAAAGATGGCAAAAAGATCGACGATAACAAATATGAGTATTCTCTTCCAAGAGAACATTTCAACAGGCTTTTGTTCATCGACAAAGTTACCAATAAACATCAGGGAAATTATACTTGTACGGCAGTTTCAGCGTCTGGGAAGAAACGTGTGTCAGCCTCTACCTACCTCACAGTGAAAGGTTTGTTTAGAAGTCGTCTGTTACTATTAAGCTCTAATAATATGAAGAAAATTTTTGTTCCGTTTTCAAATTTTTAATATGAATCAATACGAGGGTGGGGTAAGTAATTAACAGAAAACGAGCACAATCACACGTTTAAATGGAACAGGCACGTCTCAAAGATTTTGATGGATAATAAAATCAAAACTTCTCCACCTTGTGAACGTCTAGCTACACAAGAATAACAACTACGGCAAACGTGGTCGGGCTAACGCATATCAGTACTGTTTTAGGTCGGGTTACGTGGTGACACAACTCATCTCAAACCTAGCTCTGGCGCTACGGCTATCGCGCCGTTTGCTATTTCGCTCCATTTAAAGAATTGAACGCCGTGAGCACGTTAGAATTGGCTTTTAATGCGCAAACTCTTTTAAGTAGGTCCACTTCTTCTTCCCGTTAATTATAGGTAGAGGTAACAACTGTTTTAGTTTTTTTTAATTGTTAAGCATAAACTACTCAAGCTAAGTATTTTCTTTCATTACTTTGTTTATTTTTTTAATCCCAACTGCAGCCTCACCCGAATGGAAAGTAAGATCTGATCGGAAAATCGAAGTACAGAGATCGAAAAACTTATCCTTGATGTTGATCGCAGACGGTTTTCCAAGTCCAAGCTACCAGTGGCTCAGAAATGGAAAAGAAATCGACGCTTCAGGGTAAGGGAAATGCCGTGAAAAATTATCCTTTAATGATTGACTGCGTTTGATTTGTTTAAACCAGTTTTTTTCTAATCTTTTAGCAGCTCTCGGGTGAAAATAGAGAAGAACCAATTACATCTGATTCATGTGGACAGCTGGCACGATGCCGTGTTTCAGTGTGTTGCAGAAAATGATCAAGGAATGATTGTGTCCTCTGTTTGGGTTGATGTTGAGGGTAAGTTCAACAGTCTTCTCCTATCTGCATTCGTGTTGTAGCCTTGGGATACTCGCTCATTTGCACGCACTATTTAACAGATAAAGAAATTTCGAGTGCCGATTTTTTTTCTGTTATGAAGCACGTTGGAAGCAGCAACAACAACAAAATTTATTCATTTTTTAGCAATTAAAATACATATCCAACGAACCCTACCCGAAAAATAGCGAAGCTAATCGGGGCGGGAGGGAAATAAACATTAAAATATATTCGTATGATGCACGATCCTCGCAGTAGAGAGCGCTATTTATGCAATAGCGAAAATCAGACCTGAAAAAAATCAGGCCAGTACGGGATTCGAACCACTGACCTCTGCGATACTAGTGCAGCGCTTTACCAATTGAGCTAACAAGCCTTGTTAGCTCAATTGGTAGAGCGCTGCACTAGTATCGCAGAGGTCAGTGGTTCGAATCCCGTACAGGCCTGATTTTTTTCAGGTCTGATTTTCGCTATTGTGTAAATAGCGCTCTTTACTGCGAGGATCGTGCATCATACGTATCTAATACCGCAGTTCGAAATATATGAACTTCATATATTCATTGTATCTGATTAAAATATATTCTTTAATAACAAGTTTGACTGCACAGCGGAAATGACTTGAAGAGCATACATATACAAAAACAATGAAAAACAATACGATAAGTTAGAAGCAGAGGAGCATGAAAGAAGAGTAGGGGAAACACAAGACATACGAAAAAAAGTATTTATTTTTCCATAAATTTCATCTGGGACATACGAAAAAATGTATTTAGTTTTCCTTGAATTTCATCAGACTCGCCAACCAGCCTTGCCCCAAGTTCAAGAAGTGCATTCTTCTCAGATAATGCATTGTGGATCATTTTAACTGCCGTCCTGGGAGTGCTTTTCATTGTGGCAGTTATTATCATCATAGTCTTTTATAAACGAAGAAAAGCGAGAGAACATGGAGGTGGGTTGTTCTTAAAATGAAATGGCTGTATTTTGAAGTTTTAGTCTTCTGTTATAGGGCTGTGATGCTGTAAATTAAGTTGGCTAACAGATGATTTGCTCATTGAGACTAATTCATGCTAAATTTTAAAACAGTTTAAGTTGATTAAGTTTCATGGTCAAAGATATACGTGGCAAGACCTTTAGATTTTAGGGAGACTAAGAAATCTTTGATTCGCTGTATAACATTTGACTGAGTATGCTCAACAGGTTTTTATCTGGTATTTCTGACACACTTCTTCTTGTCATCCTTTAGAGAGATCGGATGCCACGGAGGAAACTCCACGATACCTGGATGTATGCCAAAGTAACTCATTCGCACCTCGGACGAATGCGACCGAAGTTGCAGGCGGAAAGAAACCAAGGAGACGTGCTACTCTCCCTCCCCTCCCCCAGTATCAAGCCCTTGACCCAACAACTACGGCAATGCCAAGTTATGAACCAATAGACACTGAACAGGACCTCAATGATGGCGGGTTGTATGAGAAGTTAGATTTTAGGTCCATGAAAAGTGGCCATGAATATGTTTATCCTGAGCGACCTATTCCGGAATATCTCGAGCTTGTAAATGACACCCAGGTGCCACCTGGAAATACCGCGTCAAATGCTCAAACGAAGGGGCCTGGAAAATACTGTTATATACCAATTGAAAATGGCGACTCCATTAATGTTTTAAATAATTCTTCGCCACAAGACTACGTCTCGATCGAAAACGGAATGCACAGCAAAGCCTTAAATAACTCGACGCCACAGGATTATGTTCCAATGGATGCATCGAATATGAGAAATAATCCATCTTTGCCTATGGCGGGAAGATCTGATGGATCAGCTGTTGAAACTAGAGATCAAACTTCCTCAGGAGACTATTACCAGCCTATGGCGAACAATGGTGGCTCAATTGAGCAAGGAAGCCCACAGACCTCTTCCCTTGGGGATTATTATTCACCGATGGCAGGAAGTACTCTCAGTGGACCAGCGAGCAACGCAAATGCTCATGATGATGTTATGTCCAGCAAACTTTAAAGATTTGTGTTGTAGTAGAATTCAAACCATCCGACAAATGTTTTCAAAATTTTTCGTTAATTTAACTTTATGTCATTCAACCTGTTTCAAGAGAACCCGTTTCTGAAAGATTCCTTTTAATTGCTTGTAAAATTCTACCTTTCGACGTTTTAATCTCGTTAGTGGCGTCACTACTAGGAAACAGAATTGACAAGTTCGCAATTCTTTTTAAGCATCGAATAATGAAATTTCAGTTTGAAAGTTATTTTAACGCCCAATGAAGAACTATGTCAAAGTGTTATACGAAATTTTAACACAAAATTTAGGCGTGTACCTAATGCTTTTGACGTGGAATCTCTTCTCACTAAGAACGCAATTATATCCCTCTGGGAATCAAGCCATAGCGCATAGATATCTAAAGTTACACATTTCAGACTGCAACGTACATTTCGCATCTAAAAACTATGCAATCTTCACAGTGAAGTATGCCTTTTTATGTGAAGAACGGATAGAATGGAAGGCTTATGGAAGCACTAACGGTCACTAGCAAAAATCATACGCAGAGCAAAAACAATATCTTGAGTCAACAACATCAATGAATGATATACTCAGTACTCATAAAGATCTTATTAGTAAGCAGTTATAACGTATATTAACATACGTTTTCTAAGTTTTATCATGTTTACTTACAAGGCGTTATGAGCTTGTTTATTATATATGCCGCTGTAACTGTTGTGAGACCTTCGCTCAAAAGAAAACAGCTAGGTAATAGCCCATGCAATGATAATCATAAATGAAAAATTAAAACCACGATGGTCAACGACAATCACTATTACTTTGCTTAGATATATCTTGGCGCTGGAAAATCGTCGCAGCATTGAAAGGGAAGTAGACTAAGCAGTGCCTTCTTTTCGGCGAAGTCCTTCGTGCGAGTCAGGAGAGACGGCTCGTAGCCTAAAACAAAAGTAGTTCAGACGTCGGCATTCGGAACAAATGAAATGGTCTTAGCCTAACAGTCTCCGTTGAATCTCGTCCACTATTTGAGCCAGTTCTTCTGGGTCAGGTAGCTCGTGTATCGCCCTCTTTCCTAAATGCCTGTTACTGGGTCTCTCTAGCTGCATCTTAGCTCGCTGTAAAATCTGCAGCGTGTCATCTGTTGACAAAAAAAATCAATATTACATGCAATTAAGGATACTGGATTTCAGATTTGAGTAGGTTCCCCTGATTTGGATCCTCTTATTTGAAACTCTCTACTTAGCTTTCTCCGGGCTGTGAACAAAAGAGGATAAAAACTAGCGATTCTCTCTCACTTGTACAATTTGCTTTCCTCCACTGACCGAGAGAGCCTAACAGCCCCTTGTCTCACCAAAATATTTTTGTTTTTGTCTCTCGTATTTTTTAATTTCTTTTTACCTTTTGAACTCGGATCTCTGACTTTAGAATATATGAAAATCATACCGGCATCCACTGCGTTATTAAGAAATGTATATGAAAGCGATCCTCGTAGTAATGAACACTACTTAAGTAGTAGCGAAAAGAAGGCCTGAAAAAAATAAAGCCTGTACGGGATTCGAACCCATGACCTCTGTTATCATTATATTTCATATATTAGAATGAACTGCTATGAACTTCTTCTATAGTATAGTGTTCGTTGTTTTTCCCAAATGGAATGTTAGCCTTGGTAGGAGGAGGTTTTGAATATCAACGGACTCGCCTTGTTTTCTACCTTACGGTTTAATTTTTGGATCTTGATTACAAACTTTTTTTACTTACTTCGGAAATTTTCAAAAGCTTCGTTGGTAAGTTGTCCTCGAATGAGTCCTTGGAGCTAATAAAAAACGAAATAATTATCATATAATTATCAATTTAACTAGCCGCTTATTCGTTTACAAATTTTACCTAAAGCTTGGGGGGACCAATGTGTAACTGCTAGGATTTGTTTCGAGTGAATTGCAAAGCTTTGTGTTTATTTTCCAGGGAGAGTAACACCATGATGTCTTTCGTAGTAGCTTCGATTATATTCGGAGAATCCCGAGTAGTTCCGAAGGAGATCCGTAGATTTTCGACAAAGCCTCCTTAATGATTCTCTTCCTTCTAATCGCGCACGCAGCGAAATAATAGCGATATTTTGCACATTATTTCTCTTATTGAATCGAGATTGCTATTTACTAAGGGTTAACCTGACAGTTTTGTTGCGTTAATATATTTTTTCTGTCTGGCCTGAGATTTGAGGAGAGGAAAAGTAAAGAAAAAGCTGACGAGTGATCTTATTTTTCGATTTGCTGTCACTGGAGTTGACTGGTGTGCTCGTGCATGAAAATGTGTGAGGGTAAAAGAGATATTTACTCACCCTTAATATGATTCGAGTGAGAGAAATGAGTAAATCAGTAAGAACCCTGTTAACAAGAATATGATATAGCATGTTAAATTCAAGAGTAAATATGTCGATCAAATGGTCCACTGATTTGCCAGGTCCGTCATGATGATGGTCTAAAACAAACCCATCAGACGTTAAGCTATCTGCCCATAGGATAAATCTAGAAAGTGTTTCCTGTGTATGAAAAAGAATAATATCAGCCGAAATTTTTCTAAAACAGGCGCAGCATACTAAATACGATGTTTATACACACTCGTAGTAAAAACCAAGTTGGTTGACATGAAGCAATTAGATGTGGAACTTACCTTCGAACTTCCGTTGGGAGGGTCACAAATGGGGTATTTGATGGTGGTCGCGCTGTGTTGGGCAAGGTTACGTTATTGAAAGGAGTAAAAGATGTAGGGCGAGGCACTGAAAAACGAAATGTTAACTGTTAATGTTATTATACGCGAGCATACTTCACTTTTTTTTCAAGCCTTTGTCGGTGGTTTAAAAGTTTTGCAGACCAAACCCTTACAACACCATGGACATATTATACGCCAAAAACGCAATGAAATGTTCTCTTGCATACATCGAAAACCATATTTTATTGGAATGGACATACACAGAGGCCAGTCTTGGGCAAGTTACCTTCAATTTAAAGACAAATACAAAACATGAACTCAGCCAGGTAAGAGAGAAAAACCAATGGCCAACTCGACGACCTCATGTCATCATAGCTGTAGGATTTAGGAATATTAATTACAGACAATTTACGTGACCTAAGCAATAAGATTTGCAAGATCTATCTTAAAGCAATCAAAAGTCTCTAACATTGCTTAGATTTTCTTTTCAATTTTTCTATTTCATCGTTAGTTACTAACTTGTGTTTACCTAATCCTGCAATTGTGTAATTCTAAAAGGACAGACAACGTTAACCGAGAACTACTAATTTTGGCTAAGGTTAGGGTAATTAACACATAGAGAAACAACAAGCTTTAGTCATGGTGTAACTACTCCAAGAATTTACAGTTTTCTCACCAAATATTATGATGTAGTGAGCCAAGAAACCAGGTGTTACGACAGATCTATCAGTTGTAAATCTGATATTAAGAACTCGACTTCTGTCGCCTCTAACTGTAATGTTAAATCCATTCCTAGAACCACTCAGCCTTGCTAACCGCCCGGTGCTGACTGTCAGCTCAACAAAATCACAGCTTCAACGAAAAAGGAAAGAAAGGGAAACCATTAGGCCGCATTTTCAATTCCAAATCTTTTTCCTTGAGTTTCTTTACCACATTTACCGTGCAATGTCATAGCAAGCTAAGTGCTAAGAAAAATTTGAATTAAAGTCAGAAACTCCTCTTTGGTCGTAAACAAAGCAAAAGTATTCTTTCCTGACAAATGCACTTTGAATTCCAAGAATGTGATTGATCAAGTCGCAGCTCATTGCAGCTTGGCATCTCATTGGTTAACAGGTTCGAGCAAGTTTCATCGGAAGTTATCATGGTAAAACAAAAGGAATCCGATTTGACTTTCAACAAGACTAAAAATTTCTCTACCGGCACAGTTATACTCATGATGCACATACCACTGCTCTGTGTTAAACCTCTCAAACTGTAGACTCAAAACGCTGTCGGTGGGGATACGAAGAGTCCATAGGCAGTTCAAATTGTTAAAGTAAGAAAATGGATATCCAGGAGATGCAAATGTTCCACTTGTACTGTTTAGTTGCCCTCCACATCCTAGAAAAAATCAATATTGCAAAAAATTTTAAACAAGTCAAACTTGGACTGCCAAAGTAGTGCTCTTACTTGCTGTAGAAGAAACAGTTGATGTTAAGAGTAGAGAACAGAAAGACAAAAGTGTGGGTAAAACAATGCAAAAAAAGGTGTAAGTTTCTAAATAAACTGTGGTGTTGCGTCGGTGGGAGTAAAATGGTAATTTTGGTTTTATCAACTGAGTTTATAATATTAATCGACCACCGTAAAGCGTTTCAAAGCTGACGTTACATTTGTTAGCCTTTCTTCAGAGCAAATGAAAAAAAAAAGATAGGTTTATGAGGCCGGGATCGATTGTGATGTCTCTTGCGTCTTCTACACTAAGAAAGAGCTCAAGGTGTTAAACAGATAGTTATATCTTTTAATAACGGCACACCGCAAGCAAGCATATGATGGAAAAAGATTAATTTTTTTTCCTGGAGGAGTTTTGCCTTGATACAAAACGAAATTCTTTGAATTAGTCTGCAAGGAAATCCAAATGTGTAGCTGCTTATTAAGCAAAGCTGAGAATTTTTGTATCAGCCCTAGGTTCATTTTAACAGTGCCAAGAGTTAGTTCATTCAATTATGCAATATTAGGGAAGGTATCGATTGCAGAAGGATGCTGAAGAACTCGCCTCCCAGCACTTCAGCTTGGCTAAACTTGGTCCTCAAACCAGGGCCACGGTATCTGAGTACGTTTGATTGCTTAGACTGACTTCTATCAAAAAATTAAATGAGTACCGTAATTTTTGCAAATTCGAGAAAGTTTCCATACCTGTAAAAGGTGGCTGGGTAGGCACTTGAGAAGAAGGAGACGATGTTACATCAACTACTCCAGAGGCTGATGATGGTGTTGGCCGCAGTGTCGCTGATGGAAAACCTAAAGATAAAGAATACCAGACTCTTAGGCTGTGATATTAAGTACAATCGCCTCTATCGACGTTGAAAGTTAATTTTTTGTTGGTATGGTAACGTTGTTCTGTCATTCAGTTTCGCTTTTATTCCGCCATCCTGCAACTTTCTCAGCTTTTGTACACTGTAATAGTGATTTAACAATATTCCAGGTGGACGAGTGGCTGTAAGAGTAATGGCCGGTATTAGAAGGAAGTTTCTGAAACCTCTGTATCTCACACCGTGTAAAGTGAATAGGCCTCACTAGGCGTTATTCGTTTTATGGTGATGCTCATATAGGGAAAATAGTGTTTACCTAGAACTACTGAGGCTTGCGAACGGTTATGGTAATGAACAAATATACGCACAAGAAGCCTTAGTCATGTGTAACTACTTCAAGAATTTACAGTTTTCTCACCAAATATTATGATGTAGCGAGCGAAGAAACCTGGTCTTACGACAAATCTATCAGTTGTAAATGTGATATTAAGAACTGGACTTCTGTCGCCTCTAACTGTAATGCTGAATCCATTCCTAAAACCACTCAGTCTTGCTAACCGCCCAGTGCTGACTGTCAGCTCAACAAAATCACAGCTGCAACGAAAAAGAAAGAAAGGGAAAGCATTAGGCCGCAATTTCGATTTCAAATCTTTTTCCTTGCGTTTCTTTGCCACATTTAGGTTGCAGTGTTATAGGAAGCCAAGTGCTAAGGCAAATTTCAAGTAAAGTGAGAAACTCCTCTGTGGTCATAAACAAAGCTAAAGTAGTCTTTCCTGACAAATGGACTTTGAATTCCAAGAATATTTATGCGAATGATCAAGTCACAGCTCATTGCAGCTCGGCATCTCATTGGCTAACAGGTTTGAGCAAGTTTTTATCAGAACTTATCATGGAAAAGCAAAAGGAGTCCGATTTTACTTTTAAAAATATTAAACGTTTCTCGACTAGCACAGTTATACTCATGATTATTGGATGCACATACCACTGCTCTGTGTTAAACCTTTCAAACTGTAGACTCAAAACGCTGTCGGTGGGGATACGAAGAGTCCACAGGCAGTTCAAATTATTTGAGTAAGATAATGGATATCCAGGAGATGCAAATGTTCCCCTTGTACTGTTTAGGAGCCCTCCACATCCTAGAAAAAATCATCATGCAAGAAATGTCGAACATATCAAACTTGGACTGCCAAAGTAAGGCTCTTACTTGCTGTAGGTGAAACAGTTGATGTTAAGAGTAGAGAACAAAAAGACAAAACTGTGGGTAAAACAATGCGAAAAAAAAAAGGGTGTAAGCTTGTAAAGAAACTATGGTGTTGCGTCGGTCGGAGAAAAATGGTAATTTTGGTTTTATCAACTGAGTTGATAATGTTAATCGACCACCGTAAAGCGTTTCAAACCTAACTTTTTATTTGTTAGTCTTTCGATAAAGGTCCCATCTGGGGCTCGGATTTTTTCTATTACACTAAAAATTGTTTCGATAAAAAGAATGAAAAAAAAGATAGGTTTATGAGGCTGTGATTTATTGCGACGTATCGTGTGTCTTCTACACTAAGAAGGAGCCCGAAGTGTTAAACAGATTGCTATATCTTTTAATAACAGTACACCGTACGCAAACAAATGATAAAAAAGGTTAGTTTTTTTTTTGCTGGAGAAGTTTTACTTAGATACAAAACGAAACTCTTTGAATATGTCTTCAATGAAATTCAAAAGTGTAGCTGGGTAAAGCTGAGAATTTTTGTATCAGTTCTGGGTTCATTGTAACAATGTCGTGAGGTAGTCGATTAAATTATGCAATATTAGGAAAAGTAGGATTGCAGAGGGATGTTGAAAGAACTCGCCTCAAACGTTTAAGCCCGGCTGAGTTTGGTCTTTAAACCAGGGCCACGAAATATAAGTGCGTTTGATTGCTTAGACTGACTTATATCAAAAAATCAAATGAGTACCGTAATTTTTGGAAATTTGAGAAAGTTTCCATACCTGTAAAAGGTGGCTGGGTAGACACTTGAGAAGAAGGAGACGATGTTACATCAACAACTCCAGAGGCTGATGATGGTGTTGGCCGCAGTGTCGCTGATGGAAAACCTAAAGATAAAGAAAAAAAACCAGACTCTTAGGCTGTGATAGCAAGCACAATCGTCTCTATCGACGTCGAAAGTTAATTTTCAGTTAGCCTAGTAACCTCGTTTTGTCATTTAGTTTCACTTTTATTTCGGTATCCTTCAACTTTCTCAGCTTTTGTACGCTGTAATAGTGATTTAATAACTTGCCAGGTGTACGAGTCGCTGTAGGCGTAATGGCCGGTATTAGAAGGAAGTTTCTGAAACTCCTGGATCATACAGCGTGTAAAGTGAATAGGCCTCACTAGGCGTTATTCGTTTTATGGTGATGATCATATAGGGAATATCGTGTTTACCTAGAACTACTAAGGTTTGCGAACGATTAGGGTAATCAACAAATATACAAAAAAAAGCCTTAGTCATATGTAACTACGTCAAGAATGTACAGTTTTCTCACCAAATATTATGATGTAGCGAGCGAAGAAACCTTGTCTTACGACAGATCTATCAGTTGTAAATGTGATATTAAGAACTGGACTTCTGTCGCCACTAACTGTAATTCTGAATCCAGTCCTAGAACCACTCAGCGTTGCTAACCGCCCGGTGCTGACTGTCAGCTCAACAAAATCACAGCTTCAACGAAAACGAAAGGAAGGAAAAACCATTAGGCCGCATTTTTAATTCCAAATGTTTTTCCTTGCGTTTCTTTACCACATTTACCTTGCAGTGTTATAGGAAGCCAAGTGCTAAGGCAAATTTCAAGTAAAGTCAGAAGCTTCTTTGTGGTCGTAAACAAAGTGGAAGTAGTCTTTCCTGACAAATGCACTTTGAATTCCAAAAATATTTATAGGAAAGATCAAGTCGCAGCTCATCGCAGCCTGGCATCTCATCGGTTAACTGGCTCGAGCAAGTTTTTATCAGAATTTATCATGGTAAAACAAAAGGAATCCGATTTTACTTTTAACAACATTTAAAGTTTCTCTACCAGTACAGTTATACTCATGATTATTGGATGTACATACCACTGCTCTGTGTTAAACCTTTCAAACTGTAGACTCAAAACGCTGTCGGTGGGGATACGAAGAGTCCACAGGCAGTTCAAATTATTTGAGTAAGAAAATGGATATCCAGGAGATGCAAATGTTCCCCTTGTACTGTTTAGTAGCCCTCCACATCCTAGAAAAAATCATCATGCAAGAAATGTCGAGCATATCAAACTTGGACTGCCAAAGTAAGGCTCTTACTTGCTGTAGGTGAAACAGTTGATGTTAAGAGTAGAGAACAAAAAGACAAAAGTGTGGGTAAAACAAAGCGAAAAAAAAAAGGGTGTAAGCTTGTAAAGAAACTATGGTGTTGCGTCGGTCGGAGAAAAATGGTAATTTTGGTTTTATCAACTGAGTTGATAATGTTAATCGACCACCGTAAAGCGTTTCAAACCTAACTTTTTATTTGTTAGTCTTTCGATAAAGGTCCCATCTGGGGCTCGGATTTTTTCTATTACACTAAAAATTGTTTCGATAAAAAGAATGAAAAAAAAAAGATAGGTTTATGAGGCTGTGATTTATTGCGACGTATCTTGTGTCTTCTACACTAAGAAGGAGCCCGAAGTGTTAAACAGATTGCTATATCTTTTAATAACAGTACACCGTAAGCAAACAAATGATAAAAAAGGTTAGTTTTTTTTTGCTGGAGAAGTTTTACTTAGATACAAAACGAAACTCTTTGAATATGTCTTCAATGAAATTCAAAAGTGTAGCTGGGTAAAGGTGAGAATTTTTGTATCAGCCCAGGGTTCATTTTAACCCTGCCGTGAGTTAGTCGATTGAATCATGTAATATTAGGAAAGGTAGGATTGCAGAGGGATGCTGAAAGAGCTCGCCTCCAAGCGTTTCAGCCCGGCTGAGTTTGGTCCTTAAACCAGGGCCACGAAATCTGAGTGCGTGTGATTGCTTAGATTGAATTATATCAAAAAATTAAATGAGTACCATAATTTTTAGAAATTTGAGAAAGTTTACATACCTGTAAAAGGTGGCTGGGTAGCTACTTGAGAAGAAGGAGACGGTGTCGCATCAACTACTTCAGAAGCAGAAGATGGTGTTGGCCGCAGTGTCGCTGATGGAAAACCTAAAGATAAAGAATACCACACCCTTAGTCTGTGATATCAAGCACAATCGTCCCTATCGTCGTCGAAAATTAATTTCCAGTTTGCATGGAAACCTCGTTTTGTCATTCAGTTTCGTTTTTATTTCGCTATACTGCAACTTTCTCAGCTTTTGTACGCTGTAATAGTGATTTAATAACTTGCCAGGTGGACGAGTCGCTGTAGGCATAATGAGCGGTATTAAAAGGAGGTTTCTGAAACCCCTGGATCTGACACCGTGTGAAGTGAATAGGCCTCACTAGGCGTTCCTCGTTTTATGGTATACTCATATAGGGAAAATCGTGTTTACCTAGAACTACTAAGGTATGCGAACGATTAGGGTAATCAACAAATATACACACAAGAAGCCTTAGTCATGTGTAACTACTTCAAGAATTTACAGTTTTCTCACCAAGTACTATGATGTAGCGAGCGAAGAAACCTTGTCTTACGACAGATCTATCAGTTGTAAATCTGATATTAAGAACTGGACTTCGGTCGCCTCTAACTGTGATGCTGAATCCATTCCTAGAACCACTGAGCGTTGCTAACCGCCCGGTGCTGACTGTCAGCTCAACAAAATCACAGCTTCAACGAAAAAGGAAAGAAAGGGAAACCATTAGGCCGCATTTTCAATTCCAAATCTTTTTCCTTGCGTTTCTTTGCCACATTTACCTTGTAGTGTTATACGAAGCCAAGTGCTAAGGCAAATTTCAATTAAAGTCGGAAACTCCTCTGTGGCCGGAAACAAAGCGAAAGTAGTCTTTCCTGACAAATGCACTTTGAATTCCAAGAATATTTATACGAATGATTATAATTCTCCCTATGACTCTCTACTTAGCAAAGTTAACTCCAAATCTCTGTATAAAAGACGCCTTCAGACTTTCTTATTTATATTGTACAAGAGCTTGTTTTTTAACTGCTATCCAGGCTATCTAAAGAATATGTCTAGTTTCCGGTCTGTATCCTATAATCTACGCGGAAATTATATTTTGTCTCTACCGTCTACAAAAACTACTACTTATGGTCTTCACTCCTTTTCATATATGGCTTCAAAACTATGGAACTCTCTTCCGGACTCTTTTAGAACGTCTGACTTTTCTGATTTCAAGCGCAAGATTCTACAGTATGACTCTTTCTCATAGTTAAATTTTAGAATGTTACCATTTTACATTTTACATTTTACATTTTAGTAGTATTTAGAATTAAACTTGTAGCTCGAAGATACTAGCTTATTCTTTAGCTACTCCAAATTCGAGATTAAATAAAGTATATGTATGTATGTATGTAATGATCAAGTTGCAGCTCATTGCAGCTTGACATCTCATTGGTTAACAGGCTCGAGCTATTTTTTATCAAAACTTATCATGGTATAACAAAAGGAATCCGATTTTACTTTTAACAACATTAAAAGTTTCCCTACCAGCACAGTTATACTCATGACTATTGGATGTACATACCACTGCTCTGTGTTAAACCTTTCAAACTGTAGACTCAAAACGCTGTCGGTGGGGATACGAAGAGTCCATAGGCAGTTCAAATTATTTGAGTAAGAAAATGGATATCCAGGAGATGCAAATGTTCCACTTCTACTGTTTAGTAGCCCTCCACATCCTAGGAAAAATCAATATGCAAGAAATGTCGAACATATCAAACTTGGACTGCCAAAGTAAGGCTCTTACTTGCTGTAGGAGAAACAGTTGATGTTAAGAGTAGAGAACAAAAAGACCTTTAATAAAGGTACACCGCAAGGAAACAAATGATAGAAAAGGTTAATTTTTTTTTGCTGGAAGAGTTTTACTTTGATACAAAACGAAATTCTTTGAATATTGAGTCTTCAAGGAAATTCAAAAGTGTAGCTTGGTAAAGCTGAGAAATTTTGTATTAGCCCTGGGTTCATTTTAACAATGCCGTGAGTTAGTCGATTGTATTGTGCAATATTAGGAAAGGTAGGATTGCAGAGGGATGCTGAAAGAGCTCGCCGCCAAGCGTTTTAGCCCGGCTGAGCTTGGTCCTTAAACCAGGGCCACGAAATCTGAGTTCGTTTGATTGCTTAGACTGACTTATTTTAAAAAATTAAATGAGTACCGTAATTTTTGGAAATTTGAGAAAGTTTACATACCTGTAAAAGGTTGTTGTGTAGGCACTTGAGATGAAGAGGACAATGTCGCATCAACTACTCCAGAGGCTGAAGATGTTGTTGGCTGCAGTGTCGCTGATGGAAAACCTAAAGATAAAGAATACCAGACCCTTTAGCTATGATATCAAGTAGAATCATCTATGTCGACGTTGAAAGTTAGTTTTCAGTGGGCATGGTAACATTGTTATGTCATTGAATCTTACCGTTAATCCGCCATCGTGCGGCTTTCTCAGCTTCTTGGCTTGGCGAGTTAAGCTGAGAATTTTTGTATTGGCATTGGATTATTTTTAAGAATGCAAAGAGATGTTCGATTTAGTAAAGTAATATTAGGAAAAACATGTATTGTAGACTGATAATGGTATAAGTGAAAGAACTCGTCCCTCAGCGCTTTTATTCGCCTGAGATTGGTCCTTAAACCAGGGCTATGAGCTCTGAGTGCGTTTAATGTCTTAGACTGAGTTTTATCAAAAAATGAAATGGGTACCGGAATTCTTGGAAATTCGAGAATGTTTACATACCTGTAAAAGTTGGTTGTGTAGCATTCATCCCTCCAAAAGCTGAAGATGGTGTTGGTGGTATAGCTGACGATGCCGCTGTTGATCTCCTTCTTGGTGTTGTTGCGGTTACCCTCCGTGTTGCGTTTGACTGTGGCAGTTCTTCTGTTGACACCATCAGCGGGTTCAGATGTTCCGTTCTTATTGCTGTTTGTCTGGTTCTTGCTGTTACTGATGTTGGTGCTATAGCTGACGATGCCGCTGTTGATCTTGTTCTTGGTGTCATTGCGGCTATCCTCCGTGTTGCGTTTGACTGTGGCAGTTGTTCTGTTGATGCTGCTGCCGGGTTTAGTTGTTCCGTTTTTATTGCATTTTGTCTGGTGACTGTTGTTGCTAATGTTGTTGTTATAGCTGACGATGCCGCTGTTGATCTCGTTCTTGGTGTTGTTGCGGTTATCCTCGCTGTTGCGTTTGACTGTGGCAGTTGTTCTGTTGATGCTGTTGCCGGGTTTAGTTGTTCCGTTTTTATTGCAGTTTTTCTGGTGCCTGTTGTTGCTAATGTTGTTGTTATAGCTGACGATGCCGCTGTTGATCTCGTTCTTGGTGTTGTTGCGGTTATCCTCGCTGTTGCGTTTGACTGTGGCAGTTGTTCTGTTGATGCTGTTGCCGGGTTTAGTTGTTCCGTTTTTATTGCAGTTTGTCTGGTGCCTGTTGTTGCTAATGTTGTTGTTATAGCTGACGATGCCGCTGTTGATCTCGTTCTTGGTGTTGTTGCGGTTATCCTCGCTGTTGCGTTTGACTGTGGCAGTTGTTCTGTTGATGCTGTTGCCGGGTTTAGTTGTTCCGTTTTTATTGCAGTTTTTCTGGTGCCTGTTGTTGCTAATGTTGTTGTTATAGCTGACGATGCCGCTGTTGATCTCGTTCTTGGTGTTGTTGCGGTTATCCTCGCTGTTGCGTTTGACTGTGGCAGTTGTTCTGTTGATGCTGTTGCCGGGTTTAGTTGTTCCGTTCTTATTGCTGTTTGTCTGGTCCTTGTTGTTGCTAATGTTGGTGCTTCTGATGCTGATGTTTCTTGTGGCGTTAATCTTGATCGTGGTATGGTGGCTGATGATTTTGGTGGCGGCGTTCGATTTGTTGCATTCACGGTTGTCTGCATTTCTCCCTTGGTTGTTAAAGGTACCGCTGTATAATGCAAAGAACTCAAAATGTTAGCATTATTTGCGAAATAAATTGGCGGCACTAGGGGCCTATTTCTCGAAAGTCCCGGTAACTTAGCGGACCCGAGGCCACGTTTTAAAATAAAAATTCAAAGGATAGAAAAGCAGGGTCTGGCCCCCAAACACGCTCCATTTTATTTCTTTAGTTGATGGTTTCATTTTGTTGTTTTCAAAACTTTTGAAATTCCCATCCTGAATGAAAACAGAACCGCTTTACGGGTCCTTTAAGTCACCGGGACTTTCGAGAAACGGGCCCCAGATCTCCAGCTTTAGATCTGTCTCACGTGTCCAATCTCGGAACAGTCTCTCTTCCCACCAGGAGGGAAAAATAACTCAGTTGGTCTAGAAAGGTCCACAAAAATCGTATGTCCACTTCCTTTCTTATTACAGAACTAAAGACACAAATCCTTGGTTGATAACTAATTCTTAATTCTTCTCGTACCTGTTTGTGCATTTCCTCGATGTTTTATCAAATGAATCCCTCGTATCGGTGATATTTTTTTATGTTCCATAGTCCGTTTGTTAGGCAATTTATTAAAATGGTAGGGAAAAAATGACCTTATCGACTTTACCTAAAGTAAAAGTTTCGAAGGATTTACTGCTAAGCAGTCAACTGCTCCGAGACAACAGAAACCTGTTTTGGTTATTCTCGGCTATTGAGAACAGGGCAATAAAAACACTAGATAATTTTTCACAGTTAAATTACTTTCCGGTTTGTGTAATGTTATGTTAATAAGTTGTAGTGCTAAGTGCAGCAAGGATGCGGAAAAATATTTTTGTTTATCTTACTTATGAATCAATTAAAAATACTGTTTATTTTCATGACTGGGCGGGTTTAATAGTCTTTAATTTTGTCAAAATCTCTTTATCTTGGTTATGGCCTTGTTAAGTGAAACTTAAATTTTTTGAATACGCTGAATTATTTTTGCCCGTGTTATCATGTAATCTGTAGGATATTTTCCACCGGATTCATTTATACACTCTTCCGGAATCAATCTAAAAGTGCAGTTTATCTTTATCA
The DNA here is from genome assembly GCF_964205215.1 of Stylophora pistillata. Lineage (NCBI taxonomy): Eukaryota > Metazoa > Cnidaria > Anthozoa > Scleractinia > Pocilloporidae > Stylophora > Stylophora pistillata. The sequence goes on from NC_142523.1 coordinate 3,884,119, forward strand.
CTGGGCTTGGGTCTTGTGATTGTTTATTATATCATGAATCCTTCCTGTAGCCGCGACATTTCATATATTTGCCCCTTCCGAACACGGAATTCTGTCACTAAAAAATAGTATCCTCTTTTTTTGTCGTCGAAGATCCAAGAAAAAATTTTCTAGCTCAGCATTGAAAGATTCGAAGTGCCTTGTATCAAACAGCAGTTATTTAAACTGATCGTGTAAGCACAAGAAGGGCTGGTACATTAGCGCGAAAAGTCGTACAGACAATTGCGAAAGTCATAGAGACGGTAAGTAAGAGCTCGTGTCCTAATAACAAGTACCTCGAGAACTGTATCGCGATTATTAAACTCCCCTGCGGGTGGGAAATTTTAGCAAATTGAAGACTTGACAGACACATGCAAAATAACAGCAGTAAAATTCTGTAGCTATGTACCCCGCATTCAGTTCATTGAAACTATCAAGCATAAGACTTGTGGACAGCGTAATTCAGGGCCGTGTAAGGAGCTTTGAGCATTCAGGTAACCGGAGTCTTGGTTACCTTTGTATAGGATATTTCTATCTCACTTTGCGGATATTATTTTTTGGTTTCTAGTCAGTGAATTTTTGGCATTAGGTATAAAGACGAGCGCGAAAACTTTCGGTAAATCTAAGAAAATAATACTGCGTTTTCCCTTTTGTAGACTATGACATATTGGGTAAAATTGAAGAACAGCTCCCAAAAAACTGTTGGTCACTTGTCGATTTTCTGTTAATAATCTGTCGGTGTACCATTTCGAAATTATCATCGACTAATTTCGCAGTTTAATAAGGAAAAATCGTTTGAATATTGTAAAAATTCTGTTTTACTCGCTGGTCGAGGATGATAAATTAAACGAAGAAAGAATTGTGAAAGTGATGACATTGGGAATTTATTGAGATATCATGAATAGCCCCAATTTATTGTCAGAAGCAATTTTCCCTCCAAGTTTTTGCACGAATGGCTGAAGGGTTGATTGATGTACGCTAACATTTGCATTAAGTTTCATATTAAGTACAACGAAAGCACTTTCGAAGAAAATTCTTTTTGTTTCTCATACGATTAATAGTGGTGGTGGTTTGCTTACTGTGATTTAAATTGATCTTGTGAGTAGTCCGACTGTCAAGATGAAAGAAGTTTTTTAAAGGACAGTTTTCAATAGACAAGACATTTCTGAATTCAACTTACCAATTTCGCAGCACGTGCCCAGATAACCAGGCGGACAGACGCAACCGTTTAGTGTGGGTGTTCCCGAATTCTGACAGTCTCTCTTGCAAAATTGACTCTCTAATAGATGGAAAAAGCATAATCCTCCACAAGCTGCTGGCAAAATAATCCTTCTTGTTCTAGTTCGAGTTCCACTTGATCCACATGGACATGAACTCCACTGCGACCAGACGCTGACTTCGCAATTACGAGGACGACACGAAGGAAAAGTGCGTCTTCTTCTTCGCCGTCGCCAAGCTTCATTGTCTTGAACAAACAAGGCCAGCACGAAGATAACAGCAACGAATTTCATCGTTTTTAAATTTGCAACAACGTCAGATTAGATCGCAATAAGGTAGTTGAATCAAAATGGAGTTTCACAGAAGTTAGCCTTCTGCTCTCCAGAGATCTCTTTATATAGACATGTCACAGACATGGCGTGATATACGTGGTAACTATAGATAAACTTGAAGGTAACGAGGAAGTTAATATTGGACGGTATCGATTGATCGAGTTAATGGTTCTTCGAGCTCTTCGAGAAAAAGGAGCAAAAATTATTGTGAATTGCGAAGTAGATAACAAGCCATGTTGAAGTTTCAGGCAAAATAATCCTTCTACAACGTGATTCTAGACAAGGTTGAAACGGGAAATTCTTACGAGAAGTTCGGTAAAAATATCTGATGTAGCTGATCTACTACTGTACCTAACGGAAATGACATTGCATTCCTTAGAGACCCTTTTGGCTGATTAATTGCTTAATATTCTATATTGAGGTTTCAGTACTTAAATCCCAACAAAGCACTGCAATTATATTTGGTTGTAAATCAAAAGATGAAATACGTAAAAAGTAAAAATTTGATCCATTGTCACCGTAAAGTCATTCTCTCAAATCGTGATCAAAGGAACGTATTGAAAGTTTTCCTCTTTGCTGAAGAGGTTGGGTTATGCATTGCAAAATGCTCTTACTTCCACGTGGATAGGGTTGTCCAGCAATCGTTCCCACTATGGGAAATCCTTTATCTCTAATCTTTGACTTCTAAGAATGACTGGGTTCTAACTTCTTTCTACAGTATCACCCTTCAATGAAAAGGCCAATATTTTGACATAAGCATAATGTGATTTTTTCTCGAGGCACGTCATAATGAGTATTTAGGTGTGCCTTTGCATGGGGCAAGGAGCGTTGTCAATTACAGAACTTAAGCCAATCAAATGAGTTCAGATCATATAGCACCAAGGTTATAGGCTAGGCCACTTTCTCTCCTTGTCCTTCTCGCCTTCATTCCCATTGTGTTAACACCCGAAAACAGATTTTCGGTACTGTAGACGAGATTTTTCCGCCCCCTCCTCATGCTGTGGCCTTCTCTTCAGGCTTTCGTTGCCTTTTTATACGTATTTGGCTCTTTGCCGACATTTAACCCTACCTTTGCTTAAGAGATTGCGTGATGTTTATTATACCAATGTTCTTGATGTCGGGTGAAATAAAAGCGTACAGATTTTCTGAAGTAAGAAATATGGAAAAAAAATCAAACTATGCCATGGTATAGTTATTAAGGTCAAGCAAAGAACCGCCAACGTCACCTAGCGGCTGTCCATGAACTAAGACTTATGGCTCAATCAACAAATTTCAGTGACCCAATCGGCCATCATAATTTATATTTGTTACAGTTAATTTGAAAACACTTTCATCGGTTCTTTCAACTTGTTACGAAACAGTAAAAAAATGAGCATGTCAGCGCCTTTTCCAGTTATCAGTGGTGAACGGTACCCTAATATCAACCTAATATTAACCTAAGATTAACGGTACCCTAATATAACTCGCCCAAACAGCAGCACATATATTCCTCAGGCGGTTAACTTCACCATTTAAGAGTCAAGTTATTTTTCAGAGAAGAAACTTGTCAGCAGTTTTTATGATCTTAATACAATTGTGCCACACAAAAAGGCCATGGAAATTTCCATGTAATACCTATTCACGCATACTTAACAATATCAATCATTGTGAAACAAATTGAACGGGTACATGGAAATTTCCATGTAATGCCCATTTACGCGTACAAAAAAAATTATTTCAAACGCTTTTGGCCAAAATGGGTCCATGGAATTTTCCATGTACACGTAGTACTTACTCGCGTATATAAAACAGTATGAAACATTCTTAATCAAAACAGATACATAGAAAAATCCATGCAATACTCTTTACGCGTAAAAAAAAACAGTTTTAAACGTTCTTGCTTGGCCAAAACGGGTACATAGCATTTCCATGTAATACTCGTTCACGTGTACAAGCAGTATCAATGATTAAGAACCAATTTAAACAGGTACAAGGAAATTTCCACGTAATATTTTTACGATTTTATTGAGTCGGATAGTGCCTCACCAAAATGATCCATGGAAATTTTCATGCAGCACTTATTCACGTATACAAACAATATCAAACATTATTATCCAACTACACTTCGTAGAGTACAAATAACGCCATAGACGAGTACAAATATCACGCGGTATTTGTACTGTAGAGTACTGGTTAAACAGGTTTTCTCGCATCACACAAGCGAAGAATTGAACTGTAGTTACGAAAAAAGAAATGGCGGACAATTTGAATCCTATTTCTGACGGAGAAGAGTCAAAATGGCTGACAAATATACATCCAAGTTTATTAGATGAATCGAACGAAGAAAAACAGCTAGACGACCTGGAAATTTCTTCATTTATTGAAGAAAAAAGAAACAGCAACACGACAACGCGCCAATCCCATTCGGCTTCGCATGCTTCTGTCACGCACTCCCCGTAAATAAATATCCGCGATATTCGCCCGCACTGAAATAACAGTTTGGCGTGTTTGATAATGACTTATTAGACGTTTCGTTGCGTAGTATCGCTGAGTATTTTTACTCGCTATTTGTAAAATACGGCACAACTCGTAAAAATGCTCAGCGATACTACAAAACAAAACGTTTAATGGGTGGTTTGCACGTTACGTCATCGGCGCCATGTTGGTGGACGTAAACAATAGATATCTCATTAGCTTCATTTGTTCGTCCACCAGGATTTGGGATTTGTTCCTTTCACAATAGTTACTTGTGTGTCTAGAGATTGGTTGCAAACCGCCTATAAGATATATGTCCTGACCAAAGCGGGTACGTGGAAATATCAATGTAATACTCTTTCACACGCAAAAAATAATAATTTCAAACTTTCTTGGCCAAAATAGGTGCATGGAATTTTATAAGTAATACTGACTGTTCACCAGAAATACATTTTATTCTATTTCACTCGATTGCAAGACCAAACCTTAAGCGAACCACACTCTCCGAGGAATGAAGAAAACTTACTACGAACAAAATGCTAAACTGTAACTGTGTACGAAAATGGTCGATCGCAAGTAGCACAAAAGGATCACGTAGTGCAAAGAATTCTAATGAACGCGATGATCCTACTGATTAACGCGATTGTCTCCTGTTCACACACTAATTAGCGCAATTGTCTCCTGCTCACTGACTCATTTGCTAAAAATTTAGAGTCCGAAATTCTTTTCCAAAACAGGTTTATGAAAATTTCCACGTAATGTACTCATTCAAATATTCAAAATAGTATCAAAATTCATGTCAAAAGCAGGTCCATGGAAATTTCCATGTAATACGCAATCACCGGTATACGAAGTAATTACAGGCATTTTACGCTACACTGGGTCCTTAGGAATGTTTAAGCATTACTCAACCGTTATTCATGTGTGCAAATTAAAGTAAGTATCAAACATTGTTCGATAAAAGTGTCTCAATGGTTTTTACGGGTAATGGTAATGGTTTTTAAGGCTAACGGCAAATTTCTTTCTGTTGCGTTCAAATGAAAAAAATCTCACTCTAAACCTTTTTTAAGACAAACGGTCAAAATTTGTCAATCTTTTCGCCTAACGGCTAAATTTGTTTACTTTTTTAACGGGTAACGGTTAACCTCATCGAAATGACTCTTGATCTGTTCGTAACTTTCACTTAAACAATTTTTCCGGCGAGGGGATCATAAATCTACATTCAGTACAATTGTCTTGCTAAAAAATTTCTCTACTCGTCGTTATCTTTGGACCCTGATCCCTCGCATGCTGAACGGCTTAGGGTGACAGCTTCTTTCCTAAAACCAGAAATAGGCGTCTCGTCATTATATACGAATAATAAGTTCACGTTCCTTTGAAGCGACGAAAACAATTTTATCATATTAAAATGGGACGACAACGTTAAACAAATTGTACCCAAGAAATATTACGAACACAGATAGTAACTTTCTCTCTGCTTGTGTATTTAGACCGCACAAGAGCACTAGAACATACATGAAATGAGACAAATTTCTAGAAAGAGCAGAACTTAGTACCTTTTCTTGGCAAGTCATTTCATGATGGAAGCGGTCCATCCGGTTGTGCTTGAACGCAAGTTTCAGCACGTCTTTTTTCGGAATTTCTATAAGGTAATCCATAATTTCGTGATCAGGACTTGGAAGTGTTACAAAAGAGCGTGACGGAAAAATATTAATATTGAGTTGCTTCGTATTTCATAGCAAAATCTCATGTGCGGAGATAAAGCTCTGGCTTAACTAACCTGTAAGCAAATTTGATCTCCGTGTACCTATACTTGATATTCCCCGGATCTTCTGTTAGCATAGCCTGCATGGCCGCTCTTCGGTGGTTGCCACCAATCACCTTTAACTCGTATGAACCAAGCTTGTCTTCTTTGAGTTCATTTGGCGCTGAAAGGCCTTTGATTATCGCTAACAATGGCTTTTGACCAAAAGGGACCTCGTTATCCTTAAATTCGGTCACAAGGGATTTCCCGAACACTGCAACGAGATCCCGAAGTGTGTAATCTTTCCTTCGGGCTTATAAGCTCGATACGAGAAGTTTTCGAGGCCTTGCACAGAAATGAACTACTTCAGGAACCAGTATACACAAATATTCAAAAAGGAACAATTTCGAATTCCCACTAAAGGAGAACTTTACAATAATCATTCTCACAAAGATATGGCGTAGCATTGCTGTGACGAATCCACTACTGGCTCATCTCCACTTTCGCTTGAAGATGTAGATGTAGATCACACTAACGCTTACGTTTACCTTTGTCGACGTAGACGCTGTAATCGACAGGGTCTCAGCACCAAGAGAAAATGGTTCACTTGGTTGCACCGAAATAGTGTTTGACTCATTCTCACCTCGCCGTTTTTTGGCTTGATTTTCCTCGCAGCCACTGGTAGAGGAACTATTTGCAGGTCGTTTCCCAGAACTTGACGCGAGGAAGAATTCTGCTTCTAGTAATTTTTTGACTTGTTCTTGAAATCTTGAAATGTCAGAAACTGAATTTCTCGGTACAACCGTTTATTGAGGTCGTCGGAGGGATTTAAGAACGAAACGTGCTGGAGAAGACTTTTTTCAGAGTTGTATTTTACCTAAGAAACAATGAATGCCGTGTGAAATATCATAAAACCATTTTACCGTATCTTTTAGGAAATACGTTGGTGTGAAAAGTAAATTCGATTGAAAATGCGGCATCGCCGGCTTTCTTGCCGGGAATTTTTGAAAATTGTCGCAGATTGTTTGCTATTAATTGTGCTCGCATTGCGAAACCCTTTAAATTTGTGTGAGAAATTTTTTGTAAGCTACAAAAACTAAACTTAAATGATTTTCTTTGATTACGGTATGTAGGTAGTAAAAAATTAAGAGTGAATGGTTAGAGTAAGCTAAACGCCGAAAGGAGATAAATCCATTGTCATAGGCAGGCCAAGTTTATTCAGTGCGGACCTTTTTGGAAGCCAAATCAAATGCAGCTAATCTAGAACACGAGAACATTTTTTCCTCAATCTTATTTTTCTGGTTGCACGATAGAAAATGATTTTGATCTCGTACAAACTCAAAATGATCTTTCTTAGAGCAAATTCTCTTTTCTTCTAACTGAAACTTAATTTTCAGAATTCTCGAAACGAAACGTACCTTGAGCTTCCTTAGATCTTCACTCGCGGGCTTCATGTGAACAACGGACCCAGGATCAGTGCCATCCTGCGTTAGAATGGGTGATTTATTACGATGATGCAGCGTGCGTACCTCTCCGTTTTCTGCTTTCGCGAAGTACCACTTTCTGCCGGAGTGGTGCCCCTTTTCCCTTTTTCCTTCTTTCGGGTAAGGTAAGGAGGACCCTCTACCACGCGTTGTTGCCATATCTTTTCACTAACTGAATTTGTTGAGCCTGACTTGTCAAATAGCTGACCGGCATAAACCCTGAAGATTGCGCGACGACCATTTTGAACCGAGGTAATTTAACCCGTGTCGTTTGTTTATTGGTTAATATGCACACCCCATGTACGAAATTCTTTGTATGCCTGATGACGTTTAAAATTTTGAAATTTTCGACAGCTGCACCACGCTGTCAAGAAAATCGTTAGTTTTTTTTTCAAACTGAAATAGGAATACATGAACGGCTATGGATTTGGATTAGTCTAATTTGGTTGCAGAAGAGCCTCTGTCACTCTCGATTCTTTCAAGTTTTACCGAGGAGCCTTTGGTAGAAACATCAGTTACTGAAGAGAGCTTTGCGAGCGGGCCACGAGAATAAAAGAGTCAGCCGTGGAGGTATTTCAACCTCTCTTAGCAAGCACGCCTGCTAAACGGAAAAGGGAAGCCTCGATCGAGTACGAATAGCTAGACTTTTCAAGAGCTGAAACATCTCTCTCGCTTGAGCACAGAGCTTCCAAAGGGCAAGAAGTAGAAACTTCTAGCGCTGCAGGTTGTGAAGACGATGACAATATGGTCCTTTTTAAAAATGAAAGCTTCAGCGGTAGCAAGGCGCAAAGCGGCAACCTTAAAGGTAACATTTCTAATCAGCTCTTCCCTAACTTCAAAAACATAACGCTTTTCTTTGTTTGAGGATAATAATTCTCACTTCAGAAACACTGTAGTTCATCTTGGCTGAAAAGAAGAGGAATTCTTTGATGTTTTTAAAGTAACAGATCTCGTTGTGAAAAGCCGGAAAACTGCTTGCCAGCTTGTACCATCTGGACAATTCAATATCTATTCACGCGACCAAATAGCAATAGACCTTTTTACAGTTCCAGGCGCCATATTGAATTTGTAACCGCGCAAACATGATAGCGAGGCTAGTGTTGACCCGGTGGTCCTTCCAAACAGCTTATCTGCTGACATTTTGCGTTCTATTGCACTCTTAATGCGAGTTCTTCCTTTAAAATGGTTCTTAAATACAACGATGTAGAAATTTCGTCTTTAGATGACAACCAGAAACTCAAAGCAAAAGATCTTAGAATCGACGGGCGGACTTGGTGTTAAAAGTTTATGCTTTGCTGATGCGACACGTCCTTCCATCGAGTAGTGGAGAAAACCGAGAACTTCTTACAGATGTCCAGGACCTAGAAAAAAACCAGAGCGAGTTTAAATAGGAGGCAACTATGGCAAGGATTTCAGCCCTTGGATGGCTGAGCGATCTCCGTAATCTACCCGAGTTGTTTAGCTTTACGATTACCTCGTTGTTTCCACACGAAAGTCACACGGATGTCTTCTTTTTTGAAATGTTCCAAGCGCAAAAAAGTTGATTTTGCGACGAAGAATCCGTCGTTTCCATGCTGGCGCTTCATGAGATTGCACCAGACCTGTTTCGCCCCTGGACGTCTTCTGGAAACGAAAAGAAATGGAGGCCTGATGGATTACCTTTAGCGTCATAATAGCTATTAGCACAATTAAATGCGGCACAGTGTCTTCCTCTTCTTTTCGAAGAAAAAGACAGAGTATCCTGCGTAGGGAAAGTGTCGTTCATTGTCGAAATATGTTGATGAAAACAAAAGAGCGCTGCCACGTTTCACTGTAATCTTTCTAAGACTAGTAACGCCACTCAACACTAGCCTCGCTATCATATTTGCACGGTTACAAATCCAATATGACGCCTGGAACTGTAAGAAGGACTATTAAGAGCTCCTCCAAGTATTTTTCCTCCAGTGTTTTATATGATGCTAAAATCGTGGACGTCGCTGGAAAAAAACAATATATCAGTGTATTCCAAAAGTGAATTTTTCCGACCTATCAAAAGTGAAAAACGAGAAAGAAATGAACAGACCTCAAAAACCCAACGCCGGAAACGCGCAGAACTAAAACCTCATTTTATCAAATCAGTCCAGGAGGTTTTGCCCCATTTTGAAAGAATTTCACAAGTTTCCGACTTTAGGCGTAGAGGAAGACCGGGAATCCAAGTGGGCTTTGGGCGGCACACGCAAAGGAAGTAAAAAGGCTCATTTTGAACATTGCCAAGAGCACGTATAAGATGGTGAGCTGGATTTGCACTGTGAAGGGGAGTGTCATTAATCCTTAATACAGCAACCAGGATACTGGAACAATCTTGACGCCGTAATCTATAAATTACCGTCTATTGGGAAATTAGGACATCAATAAAAAAGACAATTTTCCTTTCGATATATTTTGATAAATTTTTTTTATGTAAACAACAATTATAACATGAAGAGCCGAGTTTACGTAATTGTCTTATTCATGTATTTATTTGAACCCTCTACTACGTGCAGAGAAGGTGGTAGGAATGCCCCACCTGAGTGAAATAATAGAAGTCAAGTTCTGATTTTAAAATATCTGACAAATACACAAATTGTCTGCAATTTATAAAGTTTCATCATACCTTCTTAGTGTCATCTTCACCAAATTATGCATGTGGTAATAATAAAAAAAGGAAAAGTTGATATTTCTAACCTAGTGAACAAAGAGACACGTTTCTGCTTTAGGGAAAGTTCGCAAAGTGACAAAACCTGGAGGTTGCGATCGCGAGAATTGTCATGCTGCTTCTTTGAAAGAAGGTGAGGCTCTTAAAACCAACGTGATGATTGTGGTAATCAGATAACGAAGTATCACGAGCTCCCGCAATGACACCGTCACGCATTCCTAGTGTCGTTTATTGAAGAGACTGGGTTCGAAATAGCCGTTACAGAGTGGAGGTAAACGCCAAAACGGCCAACAGCGTAACGACTTGAAAAACAAAAAACAATACAAAAAACAATCAGCCAATATCATTTCGTTGCTGGCTATGCCATACAGAGCAAAAGGAATGGGGAAGAGTAAACGTTTTAGTCGTTTTTGGTAGAGAGAGGAAAAGAGGCTGCTTCGGTGATTTGTTTCCTCTGTTCGCTGTTTTGTTCTTTACGACAGTCAGTGACTGCAGAATTTAGGCACGAAGGCGTTTATTTAGCCTGACTCTCAAACGATCCAAGGGCGCGCGCTCGATTTTGACGGATATTTGAGCAAGCGGATTCAGACCGTCGAGATTTGGGCTAATATCGACACGTAAATTACTAGATATTCATCAATTCTGTGGGTTTCTTAATATTTGCAGCAACAAAATCTGGATTGAATTGAATTGAATTTAATTTAATAACTCCTAGAGCGCTATTTTCACTCAATGATCAACAGCGCTTAACAACTTAGAATACTAAGGTAAATTCAAAGTTATAAAACTAATTACATGTACACTAATATTAACAATGTATGCTAAAAATGAGAATAATATGGAATATCCATAATGAGGATCTTAATTAGGAATAAGGATCTTAATAAGGAACTTAATTAGTAATACTAATAAAAATAGTTGTCAGACAGGGTACTATGAGAAAGCTGCACGAAATAAATAAGTTTTCAGCTTATATTTAAAAATGGAAAATGATTGAATATCACGTAATTCAGCTGGCAGAGCATTCCATAAGTACGGGGATGATGTGCTGAGAAATGCCCAGAAGCCATGGATCTTGCAGCCATGGATCTTGCAGAGATGTGCATGATACGTATGAATCTTCAGAGCAATAACTCACTGCAAAAAAGGCAAATCGTGTTTGATTGGCTATGGATGCACGTCAAACCAAATGAAAGGTACGATACAATTTATGTTGTCCTTTAGTTGCACCAATTAATCTATAATTATTTGTGACAGTTTACGGCACTATGAGGTGGGGATTACAGTGATCATGACCAAAAAGTTCCTTCAAATCCAATATTTGTCTTTACAGATAAAATAAATTTCTTAATGGTTGGACACAATCATAAAGCTGTTGACCAGATATTTAACAAGTAAGAATCAGAGTTTCATTTTCATTGCATTAAGTTGAGAGGAAATCTCTCTTTCGTAATAATTACATTGCAGAACCATCTTGTTAATGCTACCAAATACTTAGTTAAAGTTCCACCTCTGGGATGATACTGTTGCCAGCTTCAAAGTTCTACGCACATGTTGTTTTTAATTGATAGTCATTTTAATATTGTGTCTTACAGGCTTTCAGAATTTCTGGTAAAGAAGGTTACAAGAACCTTCAAAATTACTGTTAGGAAGACTGCAAACAGGGAACTTCTAGCTTGCAAAATGACTTATGAATTTATCTTTTAAAATTTGACCACCTGCCATTTGACATTGATGCTACATGTAAGCTGGTGGTATCCAATTAACAAACAACATGAAAAAAAATATCGGTAGAAGAGTAGATTTGCATAATCATTGAGATGGTCATGTAGTTATATTTTAAGCCTTCAATTGATTGATGTTTATCTTCTCCTGACAATATGGATGGATACAATATCTTTCTCTTGTTAATTTGTAGAGCTTCTGACCTCCTTTAAGAGTTGTTACAGCCCAAGGACTGTAGAGGCTGAGCATGATTTTGGTGTTAAGGAATTGATCTCGCCGTTTTCAACTGTGCTCCGCAACATCTCAATTCCTCGTGCTTTTAAATTTACCAAAGCTCCTTCAGGAAAAGTCGTTAGTACAAGAACTGGGGAGGTGACAAAAAGGAAAACTGGAAACGTTAACCCGTTAACTCGGATCCAGAACAGTGTTTAACTGTAGTGAATGTAAGTGGAAATATCTGCTGTATAATGTAGAATATTTAAAAACAGAAAATCCCAACAATACTTTCCGTTAATGATAATATTCTGTTCATACACTGAAGATATCACCTGTTTTCCTCAGTTGTAGTGTGATGATCTTACATTTTTACTTAGCAGTATTCAAGACCAATAATAATAATAATAAAAATAATAGTAAGCTCTTGCCAACGCGAGTATGCACGAGTCAGAAGACCCACACAAGCGGGGAAGACGAGGTGAGGTGCAGATTATGTGGTAAGGCTCCAGAGAGCGTGGCTCATATCTTGTCAGGATGTGGTGCGCTGGCCTAGAGCAAGTATCTCTCTACTAAGACATGACGCAGCATTGAAGTTACTGTTTTACGAACTAGTACTGTTATATGATGAGGGAGGTATAGACGAGATACCACCCTGGTACTCACTCGACAAGCCCAAGCCTGTGTATGAGTCAGAGAATGTTGAAACTTATTGGGATGTCCCTAGATACGCTGATCAACAAGAGGTCAGATGCAATAGGGTGGATGCACGCATCGTAAATCATATGTGCAAGAGAGTTGTGAGGCTGGAAATGAGCTGCCCATGGGTTAACAATCGGACAAGAAAGGATGAAGATAAGACACTTAAGTACGGACCCCTTCGCTGGGAACTAAGGCAGCACTTCCCAGGCTACGAGGTGAAGCTATAAAACATCATTATGGATGCCCTCGGGGGGTGGTCACGGGAGCTGGATGTCATGATGCGCGAGCTGGTGGGAGGCAGAAGCACAGACGTACTGTGAAAGATGGAGAGGGCAGTGCTCTCGGGCACGTTGAATATTGCCCGGACTTTCAAGTTGGCAGTTTGAGTTTCTGTTAGAAGGTGGACCGTATACACAACGTAAATTAAAGCTTTTTAGGATTAGTTAATTAACATTTATTTTGTACTCCATGGCTAACAGGTTACGGTTTTCGCCCTATGTTACCTGATTAGAATATAGCATTCAGTTGAATTCTCTGCGATAATAATCATGGCGGCGAGTAGGACGGACGTGTGTTATCAGCTCTGATAAAAAATTCGTTCCCAACGAAAGCGAGCCAAGTCTAGAGCACTTGTATATATCCAGGAAAGTATCTTATATACTTTGCAGTTTGTTGAGCTATTCGGCGTGGCGATTTAGTGTCTCTAGACGAGTGAATTTAGAGATTTTTGTTTCTTTTTTCGCAGTTTAACCGAGGATTATGGCAAGCAGTGAGACGTTAGGACAATGACTTCGAGGCATCAGCGGGAAGATAAAATGGACAGAGGGTGTGAACAACTTTCTGCTGGACTGTAAGAGTAAAGCAAAGACTAGAAAATGGAAGAAAGAAAGGATACATGCGGCCCGGATAATGAAAGAACTGTGGGATGACTCGGATTTTGGAAAATTGGAGTCAACAAGTCAGAACTTAGGGGATCAAGCTGCGCGCCTGGAAAAGACTATGGGAGATGGAAGAGTTGCCATGTCTGAAATTATAACATAACCAAACTAAAGCGCGCGCTCTGATTGGTCAATTTAGCGTCCCCCATTTTCCCATGGGTGTACGCTGCTGACGTGAGCAAAGACTACTTTTCCGCGCGCGCTTGTTTTTTCTGGTCGCGTAAGATTTGTTCAATAAAAGGGAACTCTTTAACTACAATGTTTCAATGTTATGTTATAAAACAAAAGGTAAACACCACAGCGTACACTATTGAGTTATGGATGCACTTGGGAGGTTTGCTAAGCACTCAAGAAGCTAGAGTCGCTCTCGGCTATCGCCTCGAGCGACTCTTACGTTTCTTTCTTGCTTAGCAACCTCCCGCGTGCATCCATAACTCAATAGTGTACGCTGTGGTGTATACCATTTGTTAAATGGGAGATGTAAGAGTTGCCATGTCTGAAAGTGTTGGAAACAGGGTTCGGGAAGAGGAATCGACGATTAGAGATTTTAATGCTCGTAACTTGGAGTCAACTAATTTCGAAGTCCATCATGAAGACGCAGATTTGTACACGGTGACTGTGGGGGCTAGCCCCATGAGACCTGCTGATGTTGTTCATCAACAAACACGCGATCTATTAGACTCATCGAACATCAAATGTGATTTTCGCAGGTGTGCACACCCAACAAGGCGAGTTTGGTTAACCAGAGTTTGATACACGCATAAAGGAAAGACCAACTAAGTGTGACTTAAATAATATCAGCCGGACAATAGTTTGATATGAGAGCCCCGCTGAAAACCGCCATGGCCGTCAGGAATCAGGAAAAATATTTCAATTGCAGAGGCCGAACTGATGCGTTTAAAGGAAACAGGAAAATAACAAAAAAAGGAAAAAGAAATCGGGCCCTTCTCGAACAGATATGTAAGGGCTTGTCCGCTGTTAAGCTAGTTAGCCACATGGAAAAATAGAAATGTATCCTAAGAAAGCTGAAGAGATTCTTTTCTAGGAGCAAGAGACAGGAAGAAATTCGAGTCCTTAATCAAGAATCCCAGACCGACGCTAGCAGGGTTTACGCGAACATGCGGGAAATGCTAAATAGTGACAAGGAGAATGACCGGCCGCGATACATAGCGAATGATCAGGTGAACCAAGGGGAGAGACAAATGTTTCACAATTTCGAGGAAGCAAGTGAATTTTGGAAAACTCTGTGGGAGACAGAGGGGACAGGAGACAGGAATGTAGCGTGGTTAGAAGAGATCAGATCTACGATCCATAGTAGAGTATCAGAACCGGCCGAGGAGGGCTGGGAATTGGATGAGACGGATGCGGCAAAGGTGCTGAACAAGAAGAAGAACTGAAGCGCGCTGGGCCCAGATCGTTTGGCATACTTCGGGTGGAAAGGTGCTTACTCTCTTCATAAGGGCACGGCAACTGCATTCCAAGCGATTTCAAGGAGTGATAGAGTACCCCCAGGGGTTTTCGGAGGGGAAATGGAAACTTCATTTGTGTTTTGAAATGTACAATTGTAAATTTCACTACGTATAGGCAATTTACAAATGCTGCTTGAGATTGGCTTATTCAACACACACACAAAAATCAAAATTGCATCAAATCTGGGTTGTCCCAATTCCTATTTCTACAACAAAAGACGTAATATGTTGCTCTAATAGCTATATTTATCATTTTCTTCATTATGCAAAGTTGCTGCTTTTTTCGGAGGGGAAATAATAATAATAATAATAATAATAATAATAATAATTAAAATTATAATAATAATCTTTGTTTAGCGCCGATGAAACACTTAGCTGAAGCTAGTTTACAGGTTCTCCACAAAGAAATAACTGAAACAAATAATTCAAATTTAACATAACACTATTAAGAATCCCAACACGCCGTAGGCGAACCAGTTGGCTATTTACAAGCATGGCCGAGGATTTGAACTCGGAGCTACCGTACTGAACAAACCCAGGTAGTGGCCAGGGTGGGACTCTAGCCCGGGAGCAGCAGATCACAAGTCCGACACGCTGAACACTCGGCCACACAGCCTTGCATCGCCAATTCCCAAACCTGGGGAATTTAGTAGTGACAATCAAAGACCGCTCACGTGTTTGAATACCATTTATAAATGGTATACATCGTGCCTACTTGTCCCAATTGACAAACATCTTAATCACTATGAACTGATGGAAGGTGCGCAAAGGGGTGCGCGTGCTGGATCGATGTAGTGGGACTGTTGACAACTTGCTCATTGACCGGATTGTCACGCTAGACTGCCATAGGAGGAAGCTTAATCTCAGTATGGGATGGGTAGATGTTAAGAAGGCATTACTCTATAGACCATGGTTGGCTAGAGGAGATGATGCTTATGCACAGGTTCCCCACCTGGTTGTGTATGGCTTTCCAGAATTTGTCAAAAAGCTGGAGTACCAGAATAGTGACCACCACAAGAAAGGGGAGAGAAGTCTCGGACAATATACGATTTAGAAACGGCCTTCCACAGGGCGATGACCCTAGCTACCAGTGGCTTAGAAATGAAAAAGAAATTGACGCTTCAGAGTAAAGGAAATGCCCTCAAAAATCATCCTTTAATGATTAGCAGCTCTCGGGTGAAAATAGAGAAGAACAAATTACGTGTGATTCATGTGGACAGCTGGCACGATGCCGTGTTCTAGTGTGTTGTAGAAAATGATCAAGGAATGAATGTGTCCTCTTTTTGAGTTGATGTTGAGGTTTTGTTCAACACTCTTCTCCTATCTGTATTCGTGCTGCAGTCAAAGATATATGTGGCAAGCCCTTTAGAGTATAGGGAGACCAAGAATTCTTTGCTTCGCTGTAGAACATTTGACTGACTATGCTCAACAGCTTTTTAACTGGTATTTTTGACACATACCTCTTCTTGTCATCTTTTATAATTAGAGAGACCGGATGCCACGGAAGAAACTCCACGATACCTGAATGTATGCCAAAGTAACTCATCCGCACCTCGGACAAATGCGACCGAAGTTGCAAGCGGAGAGAGACCAAGAAGACGTGCTACTCTCCCTCCCCTTCCCCAGTATCAAGCCCTTGACCCAACAACGACAACAATGTCAAGTTATGAACCAATAGACGCTGAACAGGACCTCAGTCATAGCGGGTTGTATGAGAAGTTAGATGTTAGGTCCATGAAAAGTGGCCATGAATATTTTAATCCTGAGCGACCTATTCCTGAATATCTCGGGCTTGTAAACAACACCCAGGTGCCAGCTAAAAATACTGCGTCAAATGCGCAAACGAAGGGGCCTGGAAAAGATTATTATGTACCAATGGAAAATGGCCAGTCCAGTAATGTTTTAGATAATTATTTGCCACAAGGCTAGGTCCTGATGGAAAACGGCATGCGCAGCAATGCCTCAAATAGCTCGACACCACAGGACTATGGTTCCAATGGATGCATCGAATATGAGAAATAATCCTTCTTCGCCTGCGGCGGGAAGATCTGATGGATCAGCTGTTGAAACTAGAGATCGAACTTCCTCAGGAGACTATTACCAGCCTATGGCGAACAATGGTGGCTCAAGTGAGCAGGGAAGCCCACAGACCTCTCCCCTTGGGGATTATTATTCACCGATGGCAGGAAGTACTCTCAGTGGGCCAGCGAGCAGCGCAAATGCTCATGATGAGGTTATGTCCAGCAAACTGTAAAGATTTGTGTTGTAGTGGAATTCAAACCATCCGACAAATGTTTTCAAAATTTTTCGTAAATTTAACTTTCTGTCATTCAACCTCTTTCAAGAGAAGCCGCTTCTGAAAGATTCCTTTTAATTGCTTGTAATATGCTACCTTTGGACGTTTTAATCTCGTTAGTGGCGTCACTGACTAGGAAACAGAATTGACAAGCTCGCAATTCTTTTTAAGCATCGAATAATGAAATTTCAGTTTGAAAGTTATTTTAACGCCCAATGAAGAACTATGTCAAAGTGTAATACGAAATTTTAACGCAAAATTTAGGCGTGTACCTAATGCTTTTGACGTGGAATCTCTTCTCATTAAGAACGCAATTATATCCCTCTGGGAATCATGCCATAGCGCATAGATACCTAAAGTTGCACATTTCAGACTGCAACGTACATTTCGCATCTAAAAACTATGCAATCTTCACAGTGAAGTATGCCTTTTTATGTGAACAACGGATAGAATGGAAGGCTTATGCAAGCACTAACGGTCATTAGCAAAAATCATATCTTGAGTCAACAACATCAATGAATGATATACTCAGTGCTCATAAACATCTTATTATTAAGCAGTTATTACGTATATTAACATACGTTTTCTAAGTTTTATAATGTTTACTTACAATGCGTTATGAGCTTGTTTAATATGCCGCTGTAACTATTGTGAGACCTTCGCTCAAAAGAATACAGCTAGGTAATAGCCCATGCAATGATAATCATAAATGAAAAATTAAAACCCCGATGGTCAACGACAATCACTATTGCTTTGCTTAGATATATCTTGGCGCTGAAAATTCGTCACGGCATTGAAAGGGAAGTAGACTAAGCAGTGCCTTCTTTTCGGCGAAGTCCTTCGCGCGAGTCAGGAGAGACGGCTCGTAGCCTAAAACAAAAGTAGTTCAGTCGGCATTCGGAACAAATGAAATGGTCTTAGCCTAACAGTCTTTGTTGAATCTCGTCCATTATTTGAGCCAGTTCTTCTGGGTCAGGTAGCTCGTGTATCGCCCTCTTTCCTAAATGCCTGTTACTGGGTCTCTCTAGCTGCATCTCAGCTCGCTGTAAAATCTGCAGCGTGTCATCTGTTGACAAAAAAAATCAATATTACATGCAATTTAGGATACTGGATTTCAGATTTGAGTAGGTTCCCCTGATTTGGATCCTCTTATTTGAAACTCTCTACTTTGCTTTCTCCGGGCTGTGAACAAAAGAGGATAAAAACTAGCGATTCTCTCTCACTTGTACAATTTGCTTTCCTCCACTGACCGAGAGAGCCTAACAGCCCCTTGTCTCAACAAAATATTTTTGTTTTTGTCTCTCGTATTTTTTAATTTCTTTTTACCTTTTGAACTCGAATCTCTGACTTTAGATTATATGAAAATCATACCGGCATGCACTGCGTTATTAAGAAATGTATATGAATGCGATCCTCGTAGTAATGAACACTACTTAAGTAGTAGCGAAAAGAAGGCCTGAAAAAAATAAAGCCTGTACGGGATTCGAACCCATGACCTCTGTTATTATTATATTTCATATATTAGAATGAACTGCTACGAACTTCTTCTATAGTATAGTGTTCGTTGTTTTTCCCAAATGGAATGTTAGCATTGGTAGGAGGAGGTTTTGAATATCAACGGACTCGCCTTGTTTTCTACCTTACGGTTTAATTTTTGGATCTTGATTACAAATTTTTTTTTACTTACTTCGGAAATTTTCAAAAGCTTCGTTGGTAAGTTGTCCTCGAATGAGTACTTGGAGCTAATAAAAAACGAAATAATTATCATATAATTATCAATTTAACTAGCCGCTTATTTGTTTACAAATTTTACTCAGCTGAATCTCAACCTAAAGCTTGAGGAGACCAATGTGTAACTGCAAGGATTTGTTTAGAGTCAATTGCAAAGCTTTGCGTTTATTTTCCAGGGAGAGTAACACCATGATGTCTTTAGTAGTAGCTGCGATGATATTCGGAGAATCCCGAGTAGTTCCGAAGGAGATCCGTAGAGTTTCGACAAAGCCTCCTTAATGATTCTCTTCCTTCTAATCGCGCACAAAGCGAAATAATAGCGATATTTTGCACATATTTCTCTTATTGAATCGAGATTGCTATTTACTAAGGGTTAACCTGACAGTTTTGTTGCGTTAATATATTTTTTCTGTCTGGCCTGAGATTTGAGGAGAGGAAAAGTAAAGAAAAAGCTGACGAGTGATCTTATTTTTCGATTTGCTGTCACTGGAGTTGACTGGTGTGCTCGTGCATGAAAATGTGTGAGGGTAAAAGAGATATTTACTCACCCTTAATATGATTCGAGTGAGAGAAATGAGTAAATCAGTAAGAACCCTGTTAACAAGAATATGATATAGCATGTTAAATTTAAGAGTAAATATGTCGATCAAATGGTCCACTGATTTGCCAGGTCCGTCATGATGATGGTCTAAAACAAACTCATCAGACGTTAAGCTATCTGCCCATAGAATAAATCTAGAAAGTGTTTCCTGTGTATGAAAAAGAATAATATCAGCCGAAACTTTTCTAAAACAGGCGCAGCATACTAAATACGATGTTTATGCACACTCGTAGTAAAAACCAAGTTGGTTGACATGAAGCAATTAGATGTGGAACTTACCTTCGAACTTCCGTTGGGAGGGTCACAAATGGGGTATTTGATGGTGGTCGCGCTGTGTTGGGCAAGGTTACGTTATTGAAAGGAGTAAAAGATGTAGGGCGAGGCACTGAAAAACGAAATGTTAACTGTTAATGTTATTATGCGCGAGCATACTTCACTGTTTTTTCAAGCCTTTGTCGGTGGTTTAAAAGTTTTGCAGACCAAACCCTTACAACACCATGGACATATTATACGCCAAAAACGCAATGAAATGTTCTCTTGCATACATCGAAAACCATATTTTATTGGAATGGACATACACAGAGGCCAGTCTTGGGCAAATTACCTTCAATTTAAAGACAAATACAAAACATAAACTCAGCCAGGTACGGGAAAAAAACCAATGGCCAACTCGAGGACCTCATGTCATCATAGCTGTAGGATTTAGCAATATTAATTACAGACAATTTACGTGACCTAAGCAATAAGATTTGCAAGATCTATCGTAAAGCAATCAAAAGTCTCTAACATTGCTTAGTTTTTCTTTTCAATTTTTCTATTTCATCGTTAGTTACTAACTTGTGTTTACCTAATCCTGCAATTGTGTAATTCTAAAAGGACAGACAACGTTAACCGAGAACTACTAATTTTGGCTAAGGTTAGGGTAATTAACACATAGAGAAACAACAAGCTTTAGTCATGGTGTAACTACTCCAAGAATTTACAGTTTTCTCACCAAATATTATGATGTAGTGAGCCAAGAAACCAGGTGTTACGACAGATCTATCAGTTGTAAATCTGATATTAAGAACTCGACTTCTGTCGCCTCTAACTGTGATGTTAAATCCATTCCTAGAACCACTCAGCCTTGCTAACCGCCCGGTGCTGACTGTCAGCTCAACAAAATCACAGCTTCAACGAAAAAGGAAAGAAAGGGAAACCATTAGGCCGCATTTTCAATTCCAAATCTTTTTCCTTGCGTTTCTTTACCACATTTACCGTGCAATGTCATAGCAAGCCAAGTGCTAAGAAAAATTTGAATTAAAGTCAGAAACTCCTCTTTGGTCGTAAACAAAGCAAAAGTATTCTTTCCTGACAAATGCACTTTGAATTCCAAGAATGTGATCGATCAAGTCGCAGCTCATTGCAGCTTGGCATCTCATTGGTTAACAGGTTCGAGCAAGTTTCATCGGAAGTTATCATGGTAAAACAAAAGGAATCCGATTTGACTTTTAAGAAGACTAAAAATTTCTCTACCGGCACGGTTATACTCATGATGCACATACCACTGCTCTGTGTTAAACCTCTCAAACTGTAGACTCAAAACGCTGTCGGTGGGGATACGAAGAGTCCATAGGCAGTTCAAATTGTTAAAGTAAGAAAATGGATATCCAGGAGATGCAAATGTTCCACTTGTACTGTTTAGTTGCCCTCCACATCCTAGAAAAAATCAATATTGCAAAAAATTTTAAACAAGTCAAACTTGGACTGCCAAAGTAGGGCTCTTACTTGCTGTAGAAGAAACAGTTGATGTTAAGAGTAGAGAACAAAAAGACAAAAGTGTGGGTAAAACAGTGCGAAACATTTAAGGTGTAAGTTTGTAAAGAAAGTGTGGTGTTGCGTCGGTGGGAGTAAAATGGTAATTTTGGTTTTATCAACTGAGTTGATAATATTAATCGACCACCGTAAAGCGTCTCAAAGCTGACGTTACATTTGTTAGCCTTTCTTCAGAGCAAATGAAAAAAAAAAGATAGGTTTATGAGGCCGTGATCGATTGTGATGTCTCTTGCGTCTTCTACACTAAGAAAGAGCTCAAGGTGTTAAACAGATAGCTATTTTTTTTAATAACGGCACACCGCAAGCAAGCATATGATGGAAAAAGATTAATTTTTTTTCCTGGAGGAGTTTTACCTTGATACAAAACGAAATTCTTTGAATTAGTTTGCAAGGAAATCCAAATGTGTAGCTGCTTAGTAAGCAAAGCTGAGAATTTTTGTATCAGCCCTAGGTTCATGTTAACAGTGCCAAGAGTTAGTTCAATCAATTATGCAATATTAGGGAAGGTATCGATTGCAGAAGGATGCTGAAGAACTCGCCTCCCAGCACTTCAGCTTGGCTAAACTTGGTCCTCAAACCAGGGCCACGAAATCTGAGTACGTTTGATTGCTTAGA
The DNA here is from genome assembly GCF_964205215.1 of Stylophora pistillata. Taxonomy (NCBI): domain Eukaryota; kingdom Metazoa; phylum Cnidaria; class Anthozoa; order Scleractinia; family Pocilloporidae; genus Stylophora; species Stylophora pistillata. The sequence continues at coordinate 3,906,148 of NC_142523.1, forward strand.
CTGACTTATATCAAAAATTAAATGAGTACCGTAATTTTTGCGAATTCGAGAAAGTTTACATACCTGTAAAAGGTGGCTGGGTAGGCACTTGAGAAGAAGGAGACGATGTTACATCAACTACTCCAGAGGCTGATGATGGTGTTGGCCGCAGTGTCGCTGATGGAAAACCTAAAGATAAAGAATACCAGACAATTAGGCTGTGATATCAAGTACAATCGTCTCTATCGACGTTGAAAGTTAATAATTTTTTGTTGGTATGGTAACGTTGTTCTGTCATTCAGTTTCGCTTTTATTCCGCTATCCTGCAACTTTCTCAGCTTTTGTACACTGTAATAGTGATTTAACAATTCGCCATTTTCTAAACGAGCGGAGGTCTGGGTAAGATTTGCCACCATAAAGGCTCTTGGGATCGTTTGGAGGGACAACGTGAAGGTAAACAAACATGGGGCACTATAACTGCTGTATTCCAGGCTGCACTAATAGTTACAGAAATGCACCTAACCATCAGTATTATAGAATTCCTAAAGACCCTGATATATGTAGAAAGTACGTGGTTCTTACGAGGAACGAGACGCTGAAATTAGATTCTACGAGTACGCGGATTTTCTCTGCTCAATTCGATGGAGGGGAAAAACTTAGCAGAACACACTTGCCTTCAATTTTACCATCGAAAAAACCGACAGTTCCACGTAGAGGACTCAAGAGGGCCAGTTTCAAAGATGCGCAGAAAATGGAGGAAGCCGAAAACAAGAAAAACAACACTTGCTCAGTTACCACTGGAAGCGAACTTTAAATTTGAATAACAGTCGGACAATATGAATGTTAATGCTGACACCAGTACCAGTGTGGAAATACAAACGTTAATTACTGGAGACCAACTAAACAGTTTATATGACAGAATACAAACAAGTGAACAAGAAATTGTTAAGCTAAAGGGAGAGATTCAGCAGTTGAAGAGAGAAAACAACAACGTAAAAGAGGTGAACAGTAAATTACAACAGTGGTAATTTGAGCAATTTGAGCAAGTGTTGTTTTTCTTTTTTTGGTTTGCTCCATTTTCTGCGCATCTTCGAAACTGGCCCTCTAGAGTTCTCTACGTGGAGCTGTCGGCCTTGTCCATGGAAAAATTGAAGGCAAGTGTTTTCTGCTAAACCGGCTTTTCACCTCCATCGATATCAGCAGAGAAAATCCGCGTACTCGTAGAATCTAATTTCATCGTCTCGTTCCTCATAAGAACCACGTGCTTTCTACGTATATCAGGGTCTTTGGGAATTCTATGATACTGAATGTCAGGTGCATTTCTGTAACTATTAGTGCAGCCTGGAATACAGCAGTTATAGTGCACCATGTTTGTTTACCTTCACGCTGTCCCTCTAAACGATCCCAAGAGCCATTGTAGTGGCAAATCGTACCCAGACCGCCACTCGTTTATAAAATGGCGAATATTCCAGGTGGACGAGTCGCTGTAGGCGTAATGGCCGGTATTAGAAGGAAGTTTCTGAAACCTCTGTATCTCACACCGTGTAAAGTCCATAGGCCTGATTAGGCGTTATTCGTTTTATGGTGATGCTCATATAGGGAAAATCGTGTTTACCTAGAACTACTAAGGCTTGCGAACGGTTATACTAATGAACAAATATACACACAAGAAGCCTTAGTCATGTGTAACTACTTCAAGAATTTACTGTTTTCTCACCAAATATTATGCTGTAGCGAGCGAAGAAACCTTGTCTTTCGACAGATCCATCAGTTGTAAATCTGATATTAAGAACTGGACTTCTGTTGCCTCTAACTGTAATGCTGAATCCATTCCTAGAACCATTCAGCCTTGCTAACCGCCCGGTGCTAACTGTCAGCTCAACAAAATCACAGCTTCAACGAAAAAGAAAGAAAGGGAAACCATTAGGCCGCATTTTCAATTCCAAATCTTTTTTCCTTGCGTTTCTTTGCCACATTTATCTTGCAGTGTTATAGGAAGCCAAGTGCTAAAGCAAATTTCAAGTTAAGTCAGAAACTCCTCTTTGGTCATTAAAAAAAGCGAAAGTAGTCTTTACTGACAAATGCACTTTGAATTTCAAGAATGTGATTAATCAAGTCGCAGCTCATTGCAGCTTGGCATCTCATTGGTTAACTGGCTCGAGCAAGTTTTTATCAGAACTTATAATGGTAAAACAAAAGGAATCCGATTTTACTTTTAACAAAGTTAAAATTTTCTCTACCAGCACAGTTATACTCATGATTATTGGATGCACATACCACTGCTCTGTGTTAAACCTTTCAAACTGTAGACTCAAAACGCTGTCGGTGGGGATACGAAGAGTCCACAGGCAGTTCAAATGATTTGAGTAAGAAAATGGATATCCAGGAGATGCAAATGTTCCCCTTGTACTGTTTAGTAGCCCTCCACATCCTAGAAAAAATCATTATGCAAGAAATTTCGAGCAAGTGAATTATTTGTATTGCCAAAGTAGGGCTCTTACTTGTTGTAGAAGAAAAAGTTAATGTTAAGAGTAGAGAACAAAAAGACAAAAGTGTGGTTAAAACAATGCGAAAAAAAAGGTGTAAGTTTGTAAAGAAACTGTGCTGTTGCGTCGGTAGAAGTAAAATGGTAAGTTTGGTTTTATCAACTGAGTTGATAATGTTAATCGACCACCGTAAAGTGTTTCAAACCTGACGTTTGAATTGTTAGTCTTTCGATAAAGCGAATGAAAAAAAAAAACCGATAGGTTTATGAGGGCGTGATCGATTGTGACGTGTCTTGTGTGTTCTACACTAAGAAGGAGCCCAAAGTGTTAAACAGATAGCTTTATCTTTTAATAACTGTACACCGCAAGCAAACAAATGATAAAAAAGGTTAATTGTTTTTGCTGGAGGAGTTTTACTTTAATATAATACGAAATTCTTTGAATAGGTCTTCAAGGAATGTCAAAAGTGTAGCTGGGTAAAACTAAAAATTTTTGTATTAACAATGGGTTCATTTTGACAATGCGGTGAGTTAGTCGATTAAATTATGCAATATTAGGAAAGGTTGCATTGCAGAGGGATGCTGAAAGAACTCGCCTCTAAGCGTTTCAGCCCGGCTGAGCTGGATCTTTAAACCAGGGCCTACAAATCTGAGTGCCTTTGATTGCGTAGACTAACTTATATCAAAAAATTAAATGAGTACCATAATTTTTGGAAATTTGAGAAAGTTTACATACTTGTAAACGGTGGCTGGGAAGGCAATTGAGAAGAAGGAAGCGATGTTACATCAACTACTCCAGAAGCTGATGATGGTGTTGGCTGCAGTGTCGCTGATGGAAAACCTAAAGATAAAGAATACCAGACCCTTAGGCAGTTATATCAAGTACAATAGTCTCTATCGACGTTGAAAGTTAATTTTCAGTTGGCGCTTTTATTCCGCCATCCTGCAGCTTTCTCTGCTTTTTTACACTGTAATAGCGATTTAATAACTTGCCAGGAGGACGAGTCGCTATAGGCATAATGGCCGGTATTAGAAGGAAGTTTCTGAGACCCCTGGATCTGACACCGTGAAAAGTGAATAGGCCTCACTAGGCGTTATTCGTTTTATGGTATGCTCATATAGGGAAAATCGTGTTACCTAGAACTACTAAGGTTTTCGAACGATTACGGTAATCAACAAATATATACACAAGAAGCCTTAGTCATGAATAACTACTTCAAGAATTTACTGTTTTCTCACCAAATATTATGCTGTAGCGAGCGAAGAAACCTTCTCTTTCGACAGATCCATCAGTTGTAAATCTGATATTAAGAACTGGACTTCTGTCGCCTCTAACTGTAATGCTGAATCCATTCCTAAAACCACTCAGTCTTGCTAACCGCCCAGTGCTGACTGTCAGCTCAACAAAATCACAACTTCAACGAAAAAGAAAGAATGGGAAACCATTAGGCCGCCATTTCGATTTCAAATCTTTTTCCTTGCGTTTCTTTGCCACATTTATCTTGCAGTGTTATAGGAAGCCAAGTGCTAAGGCAAATTTCAAGTAAAGTGAGAAACTCCTCTGTGGTCATAAACAAAGCTAAAGTAGTCTTTCCTGACAAATGCACTTTGAATTCCGAGAATATTTATGCGAATGATCAAGTCACAGCTCATTGCAGCTCGGCATCTCATTGGTTAACAGGTTTGAGCAAGTTTTTTTATCAGAACTTATCATGGTAAAGCAAAAGGAGTCCGATTTTACTTTTAACAAAATTAAAAGTTTCTCTACAAGCACAGTTATACTCATGATTATTGGATGTACATACCACTGCTCTGTGTTAAACCTTTCAAACTGTAGACTCAAAATGCTGTCGGTGGGGATTCGAAGAGTCCACAGGCAGTTCAAATTATTTGAGTAAGAAAATGGATATCCAAGAGATACAAATGTTCCCCTTGTACTGTTTAGTAGCCCTCCACATCCTAGAAAAAATCATCATGCAAGAAATGTCGAACATATCAAACTTGGACTGCCAAAGTAATGGTCTTACTTGCTGTAGGTGAAACAGTTGATGTTAAGAGTAGAGAACAAAAAGACAAACGTGTGGGTAAAACAATTCGAAAAAAAAAAAAGGTGTAAGCTTGTAAACCAGGGCCACGAAATCTGAGTGCGTTTGATTGCTTAGACTGACTTATATCAAAAAATTAAATGAGTACCGAAATTTTTGGAAATTTGAAAAAGTTTACATACCTCTAAAAGGTGGCTGGGTAGGCACTTGAGAAGAAGGAGACGATGTTACATCAACTACTCCAGAGGCTGATGATGGTGTTGGCCGCAGTGTCGCTGATGGAAAACCTAAAGATAAAAAAAAAGACCAGACTCTTAGGCTGTGATATCAAGTACAATCGTCTCTATCGACGTCGAAAGTTAATTTTCAGTTAGCCTAGTAACCTCGTTTTGTCTTTTAGTTTCGCTTTTATTTCGGTATCCTTCAACTTTCTCAGCTTTTGCACGCTGTAATAGTGATTTAATAACTTGCCAGGTGTACGAGTCGCTGTAGGCGTAATGGCCGGTATTAGAAGGAAGTTTCTGAAACTCCTGGATCATACACCGTGTAAAGTGAATAGCCCTCACTAGGCGTTATTCGTTTTATGGTATGCTCATATAGGGAAAATCGTGTTACCTAGAACTACTAAGGTTTTCGAACGATTAGGGTAATCAACAAATATACACACAAGAAGCCTTAGTCATGTATAACTACTTCAAGAATTTACTGTTTTCTCACCAAATATTATGCTGTAGCGAGCGAAGAAACCTTGTCTTTCGACAGATCCATCAGTTGTAAATCTGATATTAAGAACTGGACTTCTGTTGCCTCTAACTGTAATGCTGAATCCATTCCTAGAACCATTCAGCCTTGCTAACCGCCCGGTGCTAACTTTCAGCTCAACAAAATCACAGCTTCAACGAAAAAGAAAGAAAGGGAAACCATTAGGCCGCATTTTCAATTCCAAATCTTTTTTCCTTGCGTTTCTTTGCCACATTTATCTTGCAGTGTTTTAGGAAGCCAAGTGCTAAAGCAAATTTCAAGTTAAGTCAGGAACTCCTCTTTGGTCATTAAAAAAAGCGAAAGTAGTCTTTACTGACAAATGCACTTTGAATTTCAAGAATGTGATTAATCAAGTCGCAGCTCATTGCAGCTTGGCATCTCATTGGTTAACTGGCTCGAGCAAGTTTTTATCAGAACTTATAATGGTAAAACAAAAGGAATCCGATTTTACTTTTAACAAAGTTAAAATTTTCTCTACCAGCACAGTTATACTCATGATTATTGGATGCACATACCACTGCTCTGTGTTAAACCTTTCAAACTGTAGACTCAAAACGCTGTCGGTGGGGATACGAAGAGTCCACAGGCAGTTCAAATGATTTGAGTAAGAAAATGGATATCCAGGAGATGCAAATGTTCCCCTTGTACTGTTTAGTAGCCCTCCACATCCTAGAAAAAATCATTATGCAAGAAATTTCGAGCAAGTGAATTATTTGTATTGCCAAAGTAGGGCTCTTACTTGTTGTAGAAGAAAAAGTTAATGTTAAGAGTAGAGAACAAAAAGACAAAAGTGTGGTTAAAACAATGCGAAAAAAAAGGTGTAAGTTTGTAAAGAAACTGTGCTGTTGCGTCGGTAGAAGTAAAATGGTAAGTTTGGTGTTATCAACTGAGTTGATAATGTTAATCGACCATCGTAAAGTGTTTCAAACCTGACGTTTGAATTGTTAGTCTTTCGATAAAGCGAATGAAAAAAAAAACAGATAGGTTTATGAGGCCGTGATCGATTGGGACGTGTCTTGTGTGTTCTACACTAAGAAGGAGCCCAAAGTGTTAAACAGATAGCTTTATCTTTTAATAACTGTACACCGCAAGCAAACAAATGATAAAAAAGGTTAATTGTTTTTGCTGGAGGAGTTTTACTTTAATATAATACGAAATTCTTTGAATAGGTCTTCAAGGAATGTCAAAAGTGTAGCTGGGTAAAACTAAAAATTTTTGTATCAACAATGGGTTCATTTTGACAATGCGGTGAGTTAGTCGATTGAATTATGCAATATTAGGAAAGGTTGCATTGCAGAGGGATGCTGAAAGAACTCGCCTCTAAGCGTTTCAGCCCGGCTGAGCTGGATCTTTAAACCAGGGCCTACAAATCTCAGTGCCTTTGATTGCGTAGACTAACTTATATCAAAAAATTAAATGAGTACCATAATTTTTGGAAATTTGAGAAAGTTTACATACTTGTAAACGGTGGCTGGGAAGGCAATTGAGAAGAAGGAAGCGATGTTACATCAACTACTCCAGAGGCTGATGATGGTGTTGGCTGCAGTGTCGCTGATGGAAAACCTAAAGATAAAGAATACCAGACCCTTAGGCAGTTATATCAAGTACAATAGTCTCTATCGACGTTGAAAGTTAATTTTCAGTTGGCGCTTTTATTCCGCCATCCTGCAGCTTTCTCTGCTTTTTTACACTGTAATAGCGATTTAATAACTTGCCAGGTGGACGAGTCGCTATAGGCATAATGGCCGGTATTAGAAGGAAGTTTCTGAGACCCCTGGATCTGACACCGTGAAAAGTGAATAGGCCTCACTAGGCGTTATTCGTTTTATGGTATGCTCATATAGGGAAAATCGTGTTACCTAGAACTACTAAGGTTTTCGAACGATTAGGGTAGTCAACAAATATATCCACAAGAAGCCTTAGTCATGAATAACTACTTCAAGAATTTACTGTTTTCTCACCAAATATTATGCTGTAGCGAGCGAAGAAACCTTCTCTTTCGACAGATCCATCAGTTGTAAATCTGATATTAAGAACTGGACTTCTGTCGCCTCTAACTGTAATGCTGAATCCATTCCTAAAACCACTCAGTCTTGCTAACCGCCCAGTGCTGACTGTCAGCTCAACAAAATCACAACTTCAACGAAAAAGAAAGAATGGGAAACCATTAGGCCGCCATTTCGATTTCAAATCTTTTTCCTTGCGTTTCTTTGCCACATTTACCTTGCAGTGTTATAGGAAGCCAAGTGCTAAGGCAAATTTCAAGTAAAGTGAGAAACTCCTCTGTGGTCATAAACAAAGCTAAAGTAGTCTTTCCTGACAAATGCACTTTGAATTCCAAGAATATTTATGCGAATGATCAAGTCACAGCTCATTGCAGCTCGGCATCTCATTGGTTAACAGGTTTGAGCAAGTTTTTTTTTATCAGAACTTATCATGGTAAAGCAAAAGGAGTCCGATTTTACTTTTAACAAAATTAAAAGTTTCTCTACAAGCACAGTTATACTCATGATTATTGGATGTACATACCACTGCTCTGTGTTAAACCTTTCAAACTGTAGACTCAAAACGCTGTCGGTGGGGATTCGAAGAGTCCACAGGCAGTTCAAATTATTTGAGTAAGAAAATGGATATCCAAGAGATACAAATGTTCCCCTTGTACTGTTTAGTAGCCCTCCACATCCTAGAAAAAATCATCATGCAAGAAATGTCGAACATATCAAACTTGGACTGCCAAAGTAAGGCTCTTACTTGCTGTAGGTGAAACAGTTGATGTTAAGAGTAGAGAACAAAAAGACAAAAGTGTGGGTAAAACAATTCGAAAAAAAAAAAAGGTGTAAGCTTGTAAACCAGGGCCACGAAATCTGAGTGCGTTTGATTGCATAGACTGACTTATATCAAAAAATTAAATGAGTACCGAAATTTTTGGAAATTTGAAAAAGTTTACATACCTCTAAAAGGTGGCTGGGTAGGCACTTGAGAAGAAGGAGACGATGTTACATCAACTACTCCAGAGGCTGATGATGGTGTTGGCTGCAGTGTCGCTGATGGAAAACCTAAAGATAAAAAAAAAACCAGACTCTTAGGCTGTGATATCAAGTACAATCGTCTCTATCGACGTCGAAAGTTAATCAGTGTCGCTGATGGAAAACCTAAAGATAAAGAATACCAGACCCTTAGGCTGTTATATCAAGTACAATAGTCTCTATCGACGTTGAAAGTTAATTTTCAGTTGGCGCTTTTATTCCGCCATCCTGCAGCTTTCTCTGCTTTTTTACACTGTAATAGCGATTTAATAACTTGCCAGGTGGACGAGTCGCTATAGGCATAATGGCCGGTATTAGAAGGAAGTTTCTGAGACCCCTGGATCTGACACCGTGAAAAGTGAATAGGCCTCACTAGGCGTTATTCGTTTTATGGTATGCTCATATAGGGAAAATCGTGTTACCTAGAACTACTAAGGTTTTCGAACGATTAGGGTAGTCAACAAATATATCCACAAGAAGCCTTAGTCATGAATAACTACTTCAAGAATTTACTGTTTTCTCACCAAATATTATGCTGTAGCGAGCGAAGAAACCTTCTCTTTCGACAGATCCATCAGTTGTAAATCTGATATTAAGAACTGGACTTCTGTCGCCTCTAACTGTAATGCTGAATCCATTCCTAAAACCACTCAGTCTTGCTAACCGCCCAGTGCTGACTGTCAGCTCAACAAAATCACAACTTCAACGAAAAAGAAAGAATGGGAAACCATTAGGCCGCCATTTCGATTTCAAATCTTTTTCCTTGCGTTTCTTTGCCACATTTACCTTGCAGTGTTATAGGAAGCCAAGTGCTAAGGCAAATTTCAAGTAAAGTGAGAAACTCCTCTGTGGTCATAAACAAAGCTAAAGTAGTCTTTCCTGACAAATGCACTTTGAATTCCAAGAATATTTATGCGAATGATCAAGTCACAGCTCATTGCAGCTCGGCATCTCATTGGTTAACAGGTTTGAGCAAGTTTTTTTTATCAGAACTTATCATGGTAAAGCAAAAGGAGTCCGATTTTACTTTTAACAAAATTAAAAGTTTCTCTACAAGCACAGTTATACTCATGATTATTGGATGTACATACCACTGCTCTGTGTTAAACCTTTCAAACTGTAGACTCAAAACGCTGTCGGTGGGGATTCGAAGAGTCCACAGGCAGTTCAAATTATTTGAGTAAGAAAATGGATATCCAAGAGATACAAATGTTCCCCTTGTACTGTTTAGTAGCCCTCCACATCCTAGAAAAAATCATCATGCAAGAAATGTCGAACATATCAAACTTGGACTGCCAAAGTAAGGCTCTTACTTGCTGTAGGTGAAACAGTTGATGTTAAGAGTAGAGAACAAAAAGACAAAAGTGTGGGTAAAACAATTCGAAAAAAAAAAAAGGTGTAAGCTTGTAAACCAGGGCCACGAAATCTGAGTGCGTTTGATTGCATAGACTGACTTATATCAAAAAATTAAATGAGTACCGAAATTTTTGGAAATTTGAAAAAGTTTACATACCTCTAAAAGGTGGCTGGGTAGGCACTTGAGAAGAAGGAGACGATGTTACATCAACTACTCCAGAGGCTGATGATGGTGTTGGCTGCAGTGTCGCTGATGGAAAACCTAAAGATAAAAAAAAAACCAGACTCTTAGGCTGTGATATCAAGTACAATCGTCTCTATCGACGTCGAAAGTTAATCAGTGTCGCTGATGGAAAACCTAAAGATAAAGAATACCAGACCCTTAGGCTGTTATATCAAGTACAATAGTCTCTATCGACGTTGAAAGTTAATTTTCAGTTGGCGCTTTTATTCCGCCATCCTGCAGCTTTCTCTGCTTTTTTACACTGTAATAGCGATTTAATAACTTGCCAGGTGGACGAGTCGCTATAGGCATAATGGCCGGTATTAGAAGGAAGTTTCTGAGACCCCTGGATCTGACACCGTGAAAAGTGAATAGTCCTCACTAGGCGTTATTCGTTTTATGGTATGCTCATATAGGGAAAATCGTGTTACCTAGAACTACTAAGGTTTTCGAACGATTAGGGTAGTCAACAAATATATCCACAAGAAGCCTTAGTCATGAATAACTACTTCAAGAATTTACTGTTTTCTCACCAAATATTATGCTGTAGCGAGCGAAGAAACCTTCTCTTTCGACAGATCCATCAGTTGTAAATCTGATATTAAGAACTGGACTTCTGTCGCCTCTAACTGTAATGCTGAATCCATTCCTAAAACCACTCAGTCTTGCTAACCGCCCAGTGCTGACTGTCAGCTCAACAAAATCACAACTTCAACGAAAAAGAAAGAATGGGAAACCATTAGGCCGCCATTTCGATTTCAAATCTTTTTCCTTGCGTTTCTTTGCCACATTTACCTTGCAGTGTTATAGGAAGCCAAGTGCTAAGGCAAATTTCAAGTAAAGTGAGAAACTCCTCTGTGGTCATAAACAAAGCTAAAGTAGTCTTTCCTGACAAATGCACTTTGAATTCCAAGAATATTTATGCGAATGATCAAGTCACAGCTCATTGCAGCTCGGCATCTCATTGGGTTAACAGGTTTGAGCAAGTTTTTTTATCAGAACTTATCATGGTAAAGCAAAAGGAGTCCGATTTTACTTTTAACAAAATTAAAAGTTTCTCTACAAGCACAGTTATACTCATGATTATTGGATGTACATACCACTGCTCTGTGTTAAACCTTTCAAACTGTAGACTCAAAACGCTGTCGGTGGGGATTCGAAGAGTCCACAGGCAGTTCAAATTATTTGAGTAAGAAAATGGATATCCAAGAGATACAAATGTTCCCCTTGTACTGTTTAGTAGCCCTCCACATCCTAGAAAAAATCATCATGCAAGAAATGTCGAACATATCAAAGTTGGACTGCCAAAGTAAGGCTCTTACTTGCTGTAGGTGAAACAGTTGATGTTATGAGTAGAGAACAAAAAGAAAAAAGTGTGGGTAAAACAATTCGAAAAAAAAAAAGGTGCAAGCTTGTAAACCAGGGCCACGAAATCTGAGTGCGTTTGATTGCATAGACTGACTTATATCAAAAAATTAAATGAGTACCGAAATTTTTGGAAATTTGAAAAAGTTTACATACCTCTAAAAGGTGGCTGGGTAGGCACTTGAGAAGAAGGAGACAATGTTACATCAACTACTCCAGAGGCTGATGATGGTGTTGGCTGCAGTGTCACTGATGGAAAACCTAAAGATAAAAAAAAAACCAGACTCTTAGGCTGTGATATCAAGTACAATCGTCTCTATCGACGTCGAAAGTTAATTTTCAGTTAGCCTAGTAACCTCGTTTTGTCATTTAGTTTCGCTTTTATTTCGGTATCCTTCAACTTTCTCAGCTTTTGTACGCTGTAATAGTGATTTAATAACTTGCCAGGTGTACGAGTCGCTGTAGGCGTAATGGCCGGTATTAGAAGGAAGTTTCTGAAACTCCTGGATCATACACCGTGTAAAGTGAATAGGCCTCACTAGGCGTTATTCGTTTTATGGTATGCTCATATAGGGAAAATCGTGTTACCTAGAACTACTAAGGTTTGCGAACGATTAGGGGAATCAACAAATATACTCAGAAGAAGCCTTAGTCATATATAACTACTTCAAGAATTTACTGTATTCTCACCAAATATTATGCTGTAGCGAGCGAAGAAACCTTGTCTTACGACAGATCTATCAGTTGTAAATGTGATATTAAGAACTGGACTTCTATCGCCACTAACTGTAATACTGAATCCAGTCCTAGAACCACTCAGCCTTGCTAACCGCCCGGTGCTGACTGTCAGCTCAACAAAATCACAGCTTCAACGAAAAAGAAAGGAAAGAAAAACCATTAGGCTCCATTTTTAATTCCAAATGTTTTTCTTTGCGTTTCTTTGCCACATTTACCTTGCAGTGTTATAGGAAGCCAAGTGCTAAGGCAAATTTCAAGTAAAGTCAGAAAATTCTCTTTGGTCGTAAACAAAGTGGAAGTAGTCTTTCCTGACAAATGCACTTTGAATTCCAAGAATATTTATACGAAAGATCAAGTCGCAGCTCATCGCAGATTGGCATCTCATTGGTTAACTGGCTGGAGCAAGTTTTTATCAGAACTCATTATGGTAAAACAAAAGGAAGCCGATTTTGCTTTTAACAATATTGAAAGTTTCTCTACCCGCACAGTTATACTCATGATTATTGGATGTACATACCACCGGTCTGTGTTAAACCTTTCAAACTGTAGACTCAAAACGCTGTCGGTTGGGATACGAAGAGTCCACAGGCAGTTCAAATTATTTGAGTAAGAAAATGGATATCCAGGAGATGCAAATGTTCCCCTTGAACTGTTTAGTAGCCAGCCACATCCTAGAAAAAATAAATATGCAGGAAATGTCGAACATATGAAACTTGGACTGCCAAAGTAGGGCTCTTACTTGCTGTAGAAAAACCAGGCGATGTTTAGAGTAGAGAATAAAACGAGAAAAGTGTGGGTAAAACAATGCGAAAAAAAAAGGGTGTAAGTTTGTAAAGAAACTGTGATGTTGCGTCGGTGGGAGTAAAATGGTAATTTTGGTTTTATCAACTGAGTTGATAAAGTTAATTGACCACCGTAAAACGTTTCAAAGCTGACGTTTCATTTGTTAGTCTTTCCTTTAAGCGAATGAAAAAAAGATAGGTTTATGAGGCTGACTTATTGTGACGTATTTTGTGTCTTCCACAATAAGAAGGATCCCAAAGTGTTAAACAGATAGTTATATCTTTTAACAACGATACACTGCAAGCAAACAAATGATAAAAAAGGTTATTTTTTTTCGCTGTAGAAGTTTTACTTTGATAAAAAACGAAATTCTTTGAATAAGTCTTCAATGAAATTCAAAAGTGTAGTTAGGTAAAGCTGAGAATTTTTGTATCAGCCTTGGGTTCATTTTAACCCTGCCGTGAGTTATTCGATTGAATTATGCAACATTAGGAAAGCTAGGATTGCAGAGGGATGCTGAAAGAACTCGCCTCCAAGCGTTTGAGCCCGGCTGAGTTTGGTCCTTAAACCAGGGCTACGAAATCTGAGTGCGTTTGATTGCTTAGACTGACTGATATCAAAAAATTAAATGAGTACCGTAATTTTTAGAAATTTGAGAAAGTTTACATACCTGTAAAAGGTGGCTGGGTAGGCACTTGAGAAGAAGGAGACGATGTTACATCAACTACTCCAGAGGCTGATGATGGTGTTGGCCGCAGTGTCGCTGATGGAAAACCTAAAGATAAAGAATACCAGACCCTTAGGCTGTGATATCAAGTACAATCGTCTCTATCGACGTTGAAAGTTAATTTTCGATTAGAATGGTAACCTTGTTCTGTCATTCAGTTTCGCCTTTATTCCACTATCCTTCAACTTTCTCAGCTTTTGTACGCTGTAATAGTGATTTAATAACTTGCCAGGTGGACGAGTCGCTGTAGGCATAATGGCCGGTATTAGAAAGAAGTTTCTGAGACCCCTGGATCTGACACCGTGTAAAGTGAATAGGCCTCACTAGGCGTTATTCGTTTTATGGTATGCTCATATAGGGAAAATCGTGTTACCTAGAACTACTAAGGTTTTCGAACGATTAGGGTAATCAACAAATATACACACAAGAAGCCTTAGTCGTGTATAACTACTTCAAGAATTTACTGTTTTCTCACCAAATATTATGCTGTAGCGAGCGAAGAAACCTTGTCTTTCGACAGATCCATCAGTTGTAAATCTGATATTAAGAACTGAACTTCTGTCGCCTCTAACTGTAATGCTGAATCCATTCCTAGAACCACTCAGCCTTGCTAACCGCCCGGTGCTGACTGTCAGCTCAACAAAATCACAGCTTCAACGAAAAGAATGGGAAACCATTAGGCCGCATTTTCAATTCCAAATCTTTTTCTTTGCGTTTCTTTGCCACATTCACTTTGCAGTGTTATAAGAAGCCAAGTGCTAAGGCAAATTTCAAGTAAAGTCAGAAACTCCTCTGTGGTCGTAAACAAAGCGAGAGTAGTCTTTCCTGACAAATGCACTTTGAATTCCAAGAATATTTATACTAATGATCAAGTCGCAGTTTATTGCAGCTTGGCATCTCATTGGTTAACAGGCTCGAGCAAGTTTTCATCAGAACTAATAATGGTAAAACAAAATGAATCCGATTTTACTTTTAACAAAATTAAAAGTTTCTCTACCAGCACAGTTATACTCAGGATTATTGGATGCACATACCACTGCTCTGTGTTAAACCTTTCAAATTGTAGACTCAAAACGCTGTCGGTGGGGATACGAAGAGTCCACAGGCAGTTCAAATGATTTGAGTAAGAAAATGGATATCCAGGAGATGCAAATGTTCCCCTTGTACTGTTTATTAGCCCTCCACATCCTAGAAAAAATCATCATGCAAGAAATATCGAACATATCAGACTTAGACTGCCAAAGTAAGGCTCTTACTTGCTGTAGAAGAAACAGTTGATGTTAAGAGTAGAGAACAAAAAGACAAAAGTGTGGGTAAACCAATGCGAAAAAAAAAAGTTGTAAGTTTCTAAAGAAACTGTGGTGTTTCGTCGGTGGGCGTAAAATGGTAATTTTGGTTTTATCAACTGAGTTGATAATGTTAATCGACCACCGTAAAGCGATTCAAAGCTGACGTTTCATTTGTTAGTCTTTCGTTAAAGTGAATGAAAAAAAAAATAGGTTTATGAGGCCGTGATTCATTGCGACGTATCTTGTGTCTTCTACACTAAGAGAGAGCACAAAGTGTTAAACAGAAAGCTATATCTTTTAATAACGGTAAATCGCAAGCAAACAAATGATAAAAAAGATTAATATTTTTTGCTGGAGGAGTTTTACTTGGATACAAAACGAAATTGTTTGAATAAGTCTTTAAGGAAATTTAAAAGTGTAGCTGGGTAAAGCTGAGAAGTTTTGTATCAACACTGGGTTCATTTTAACAACGCCGTGAGTTAGTCGATTGAATTATGCAATATTAGGAAAGGTAGGATTGCAGAGGGATGCTGAAAGAGCTCGCCGCCAAGGGTTTCAGCCCGGCTGAGCTTGGTCCTTAAACCAGGGCCACGAAATCTGAGTGCCTTTAATTGCTTAGACTGAGTTGTATCAAAAAATTAAATGAGTACCGTAATTTTTGGAAATTTGAGAAAGTTTACATACCTGTAAAAGGTGGTTGTGTAGGCACTTGAGAAGAAGGAGACGATGTTGCATTAACTATTCCTGAGGCTGATGATGGTGTTGGCTGCAGTGTCGCTGATGGAAAACCTAAAGATAAAGAATACCAGACCCTTAGGCTGTGATATCAAGTACAATCGTCTCTATCGACCTTGAAAGTTAATTTTCAGTGGGCATGGTAACCTTGTTCTGTCATTTAGTTTCGCTTTTATTCCGCTATCCTGCAACTTTCTCAGCTTTTGTACGCTGTAATAGGGATTTAATAACTATTTGTTTAATAACTAGTTGTATTCCTTTTCTAGAGTTGGTGCGAATATATCGAATGGCATCCCCCCTGAAATTCGTAAGCTAAGGAAAGCGCCTTATAAACGTGAGCTAACTCACTTGCTTTTGAAAATTCTTGAAACTGAGGAGATGAATGTTGACTTGCGCTACCTTGACCTTTCTAGCTTATATTTGTATTTCAACTGATTAGCTTTCTCTTTGACCTGTTAAAAACTCCCTTCTGTGACTGGCCCAGTTAAAACCTTTAACATAATTACCACTACTATTATTTATTATTTATTTTTATTTGCTCATTTATTTATTTATTTATTTCATCTTTGCGTGTGTGTGTGCGTCTGTGTGTGTTTGTGTGTGTGTGTGTGTGTGTGTGTGTGTGTGTGTGTGTGTGTGAGAGCCTGTACAGTGTCTGTTTAGGTAGCCCGCCTAGAATAGCTTTGCTACATTCACATTCACTTTGCAGTGTTATAATGTAAGTATAAGTCTTCAAAGAAATTCAAAAGTGTAGCTGGGTAAAGCTGAGAAGTTTTGTATCAGCCCTGGGTTCATTTTAACAATGCCGTGAGTTAGTCGATTGAATTATGCAATATTAGGAAAGGTAGGATTGCAGAGGGATGCTGAAAGAGCTCGCCGCCAAGCGTTTCAGCCCGGCTGAGCTTGATCTTTAAACCAGGGCCACGAAATCTGAGTTCGTTTGATTGCTTAGACTGACTTATTTTAAAAAATTAAATGAGTATCGTAATTTTTGGAAATTTGAGAAAGTTTACATACCTGTAAAAGGTGGTTGTGTAGGCACTTGAGATGAAGAAGACGATGTCGCATGAACTACTCCAGAGGCTGAAGATGTTGTTGGCTGCAGTGTCGCTGATGGAAAACCTAAAGATAAAGAATACCAGACCCTTTAGCTATGATATCAAGTAGAATCATCTATATCGACGTTGAAAGTTAGTTTTCAGTGGGCATGGTAACATTGTTATGTCATTCCGTCTCACCGTTAATCCGCCATCGTGCGACTTTCTCAGCTTCTTGGCATGGCGAGTTAAGCTGAGAATTTTTGTATTGGCATTGGATTCTTTTTAAGAATGCAGAGAGTTGTTCGATTTAGTAAAGCAATATTAGCAAAAACATTTATTGCAGACTGATAATGGTATAAGTGAAAGAACTCGTCCCCCAGCGCTTTCATTCGGGTGAGATTGGTCCTTAAACCAGGGCTACGAGCTCTGAGTGCGTTTCATGTCTTAGACTGACTTTTATCAAAAAATGAAATGGGCACCGGAATTTTTGGAAATTCGAGAATGTTTACATACCTGGAAAAGGTGGTTGTGTAGCATTCATTCCTCCAAAAGCTGAAGGTGGTGTTGGTGGTATAGCTGACGATGCCGCTGTTGATCTCGTTCTTGGTGTTGTTGCGGTTACCCTCCGTGTTGCGTTTGACCGTGGCAGTTCTTCTGTTGACACCATCACCGGGTTCAGTTGTTCCGTTCTTATTGCTGTTTGTCTGGTTCTTGTTGTTGCTGATGTTGGTGCTACAGCTGACGATGCCGCTGTTGATCTTGTTCTTGGTGTCATTGCGGTTATCCTCCATGTTACGTTTGACTGTGGCAGTTGGTCTGTTGATACTGCCAGGTTTAGTTGTTCCGTTCTTATTGCTGTTTGTCTGGTCCTTGTTGTTGCTAATGTTGGTGCTTCTGATGCTGATGTTTCTTGTGGCGTTAATCTTGATCGTGGTATGGTGGCTGATGATCTTGGTGGCGGCGTTCGATTTGTTGCAGTTGTTGTCTGCATTTCTCCCTTGGTTGTTAAAGGTACCGCTGTATAATGCAATGAACTCAGAATCTTAGCATTATTTGCGAAGTAAATTGGCGGCACTAGGGGCCTGTTTCTCGAAAGTCCCGGTAACTTAGCGGGTCCGAGGCCATGTTTTAAAATAAAAAATTCAAAGGATAGAAAAGCAGGGTCTGGCCCCCAAACACGCTCCATTTTATTTCTTTAGTTGATGGTTTCATTTTATTGTTTTCAAAACTTTTGAAATTCCCATCCTGAATGAAAACAGAACCGCTTTACGGGTCCTTTAAGTCACCGGGACTTTCGAGAAACGGGCCCCAGATCTCCAGCTTTAGATCTGTCTTACGTGTTCAATATCGGAACAGTCTCTCTTCCCACCAGGATGGAATAATAACTCAGTTGGTCTAGAAAGGTCCACAAAAATCGTATGTTCATTTCCTTTCTTATTACAGAGCTAAAGACACAAATCCTGCGGCTTAATAACTAATTCTTAATTCTTCTCGTACCTGTTTGTGCATTTCCTCGATGTTTTATCAAATGAATCCCTCGTATAGGTGATATTTTTTATATTCCATAGCCTGTTTGTCAGGCAATTTATTAAAATGGTAGGGAAAAAATGACTTTATCGACTTTACGTAAAGTAAAAGTTTCGAAGGATTTACAGCTAAGCAGTCAACTGCTCCGAGACAACAGAAACCTGTTTTGGGTATTCTCGGCTATTGAGATCTGGGCAGTAAAAACACTACATATTTTTCACAGTTAAATTACTTTCCGGTTTGTGTAATGTTATGTTAATAAGTTGTAGTGCTAAGTGCAGCAAGGATGCGGAAAAAATGTTTTTGTTTATCTTGCGCGTGAATCAATTAAAAATACTGTTTATTTTCATGACCGGGTGGGTTTAATAAAGTCTTTCATTTTGTCAAAATCTCTTTATCTTGGCTATGACCTTGTTAAGTGAAATTTAAACTTTTTGAGTATGCTGAATTATATTTGCAAGTATTATCATATAGTCTGTAAGACATTTTCCACCGGATTTATATTTATACACACTTCAGGAATCAATCTAAAAGTGCAGTTTATCTTTATTACTGGGCTTGGGTCTTTTGATTGTTTATTATATCATGAAACCTTTCCTCTAGCCACGACATTTCATATATTTGCCCCTTCCGAACACGGAATTCTGTCACTAAAGAATAGTATCCTCTTTTTTCTCGTCGAAGATCCAAGCTAAACATTTTCTAGCTCAGCATTAAAAGATTCGAAGTGTCTTGTATCAAACAGCAGTTTTATTTAAACTGATCGTGTAAGCACAAAAAGAGCTGGTACATTAGCGCGAAAAGTCGTACAGACAAGTGCGAAAGTCATAGAGACGGTAAGTAAGAGCTCGTGTCCTAATAACAAGTACCTCGAGAACTGTATCGCGATTATTAAACTCCCCTGCTGGTGGGAAATTTTAGCAAATTGGCGACCTTACAGACACATGCAAAATACCAGCAGTAAAATTCTTTAGCTATGTACCCCGCATTCAGTTCATTGAAACTATCAAGCATAAGACTTGTGGAGAGCGTGATTCAGGGCCGTGTAAGGAGCTTTGAGCATTCAGGTAACCGGAGTCTTGGTTACCTTTGTATAGGATATTTCTATCTCACTTTGCGGATATGATTTTTTGGTTTCTAGTCAGTGAATTTTTGGCATTAGGTATAAAGACGAGCGCGAAAACTTTCGGCAAATCTAAGAAATAATACTGCGTTTTCCCTTTTGTAGACTATGTTATATTGGGTAAAGTTGAAAAACAGCTCCCAAAAAACTGTCGGTCACTTGTCGATTTTATGTTAATAATCAGTCGGTGTACCATTTCGAAATTATCATCGATTGATTTCGCAGTTTAATAAGGAAAAATCGTTTGAGTACAGTAAAAATTCCGTTTTACTCGCTGGCCGAGGATGATAAACGAAGAAAGAATTGTGAAAGTGATGACATTGGGAATTTATTGAGATATCATGAATAGCCCCAATTTATTGTCAGAAGCAATTTTCCCTCCAAGTTTTTACACGAATGGCTGAAGGGTTGATGGTTGTTCTCATACGATTAAAAGTGGTGGTGGTTTGCTAACTGTGATTTAAATTGATCTTGTGAGTGGTCCGACTGTCAAGATGAAAGAAGTTTTTTTAAAGGACTGTTTTCAATAGACAAGACATTTCTGAATTTAACTTACCAATTTCGCAGCACTTGCCCAGATAACCAGGCGGACAGACGCAACCGTTTCGTGTGGGTGTTCCCGAATTCTGACAGTCTCTCTTGCAAAATTGACTCTCTAATTGATGGACAAAGCATGATCCTCCACAAGCTGCTGGCAAAATAATCCTTCTTGTTCTAGTTCGAGTTCCACTTGATCCACACGGACATGAACTCCACTGCGACCAGACGCTGACTTCGCAATTACGAGGACGACACGAAGGAAAAGTGCGTCTTCTTCTTCGCCTTCGCCAAGCTTCATTGTCTTGAACAAACAAGGCCAGCACGAAGATAACAGCAACGAATTTCATCGTTTTTAAATTTGCAACAACGTCAGATTAGATCGCAGAAAGGTAGTTGAATCAAAATGGAGTGTCACAGAAGTTAGCCTTCTGCTTTCCAGAGATCTCTTTATATAGACATGTCACAGACATGCGTGATACACGTGGTAACTATAGATAAACTTGAACGTAATGAGTTAGTTTCGAAGGATTTACTGCTAAGCAGTCAACTACTCCGAGACAACAGAAACCTGTTTTGGGTATTCTCGGCAATTGAGATCTAGGCAGTATAAACACTAGATATTTTTTCACAGTTAAATTACTTTCCAGTTTTTGTAATGTTATGTTAATAAGTTGTAGTGCTAAGTGCAGCAAGGATGCGGAAAAAATGTTTTTGTTTATCTTGCGCGTGAATCAATTAAAAATACTGTTTATTTTCATGACCAGGTGGGTTTAATAAAGTCTTTCATTTTGTCAAAATCTCTTTATCTTGGCTATGACCTTGTTAAGTGAAATTTAAATCTTTTGAGTATGTTGAAGTATATTTGCAAGTATTATCATTTAGTCTGTAGGACAGTTTCCACCGGATTTATTTATACACACTTCAGGAATCAATCTAAAAGTGCAGTTTATCTTTATCACTGGGCTTGGGTCTTTTGATTGTTTATTATATCATGAAACCTTTCCTCTACCCACGACATTTCATATATTTGCCCCTTCCGAACACGGAATTCTGTCACTAAAAAATAGTATCCTCTTTTTTCTCGTCGAAGATCCAAGCTAAACATTTTCTAGCTCAGCATTAAAAGATTCGAAGTGTCTTGTATCAAACAGCAGTTTTATTTAAACTGATCGTGTAAGCACAAAAAGAGCTGGTACATTAGCGCGAAAAGTCGTACAGACAAGTGCGAAAGTCATAGAGACGGTAAGTAAGAGCTCGTGTCCTAATAACAAGTACCTCGAGAACTGTATCGCGATTATTAAACTCCCCTGCTGGTGGGAAATTTTAGCAAATTGGCGACCTTGCAGACACATGCAATATACTAGCAGTAAAATTCTGTAGCTATGTACCCCGCATTCAGTTCATTGAAACTATCAAGCATAAGACTTGTGGAGAGCGTGATTCAGGGCCGTGTAAGGAGCTTTGAGCATTCAGGTAACCGGAGTCTTGGTTACCTTTGTATAAGATATTACTATCTCACTTTGCGGATATGATTTTTTGGTTTCTAGTCAGTGAATTTTTGGCATTAGGTATAAAGAGGAGCGCGAAAACTTTCGGCAAATCTAAGAAAATAATACTGCGTTTTCCCTTTTGTAGACAATGACATATTGGGTAAAGTTGAAGAACAGCTCTCAAAAAACTGTCGGTCACTTGTCGATTTTCTGTTAATAATCAGTCGGTGTACCATTTCGAAATTATCATCGATTAATTTCGCAGTTTAATAAGGAAAAATCGTTTGAGTATTGTAAAAATTCCGTTTTACTCGCTGGCCGAGGATGATAAACGAAGAAAGAATTGTGAAAGTGATGACATTGGGAATTTATTGAGATATCATGAATAGCCCCAATTTATTGTCAGAAGCAATTTTCCCTCCAAGTTTTTGCACGAATGGCTGAAGGGTTGATCGATGTACGCTAACATTTGCATTAAGTTTCATATTAAGTAGAACGAAAACACTTTCGAAGAAAATTCTATTTGTTTCTCATACGATTAAAAGTGGTGGTGGTTTGCTAACTGTGATTTAAATTGATCTTGTGAGTGGTCCGACTGTCAAGATGAAAGAAGTTTTTTTAAAGGACTGTTTTCAATAGACAAGACATTTCTAAATTCAACTTACCAATTTCGCAGCACGTGCCCAGATAACCAGGCGGACAGACGCAACCGTTTCGTGTGGGTGTTCCCGAATTCTGACAGTCTCTCTTGCAAAATTGACTCTCTAATTGATGGACAAAGCATGATCCTCCACAAGCTGCTGGCAAAATAATCCTTCTTGTTCTAGTTCGAGTTCCACTTGATTCACATGGACGTGAACTCCACTGCGACCAGACGCTGACTTCGCAATTACGAGGACGACACGAAGGAAAAGTGCGTCTTCTTCTTCGCCTTCGCCAAGCTTCATTGTCTTGAACAAACAAGGCCAGCACGAAGATAACCGCAACGAATTTTATCGTTTTTAAATTTGCAACAACGTCAGTTTAGATCGCAATAAGGTAGTTGAATCAAAATGGAGTTTCACAGAAGTTAGCCTTCTGTTCTCCAGAGATCTCTATATATAGACATGTCACTGACAGACATGGCGTGATATACGTGGTAACTATAGATAAACTTGAAGGTAACGAGGAAGTTAATATTGGACGTTACCGATTGATCGAGTTAATGGTTCTTCGAGCTCTTCGAGAAAAAGGAGCAAATCTTATTGTGAATTGCGAAGTAGATAACAAACCATGTTGAATTTTCAGGCAAAATAATTCTTCTACAACGTGATTCTAGACAAGGTTGAAACGGGAAATTCTTACGAGAAATTCGGGAAAAATATCTGATGTAGCTGATCTACTACTGTACCTAACGGAAATGACAATGCATTCCTTAGAGGCCCTTTTGGCTGATTAATTGCTTAATATTCTATATTGAGGTTTCAGTAATTAAATCCCAACAAAGCACTGCAATTATATTTGGTTGTAAATCAAAAGATGAAATGCGTAAAAAGTAAAAATTTGATCAATTGTCACCGTAAAGTCATTCTCTCAAATCGTGATCAAAGGAACGTATTGATAGTTTTCCTCATTGCTGAAGAGGTTGTTATGCATTGCAAAATGCTCTAACATCCACGTGGATAGGGTTGTCCAGCCATCGTTTCCACTATGGGAAATCCTTTATCTCTAATCTTTGACTTCTAAGAATGACTGGCTTCTAACTTCTTTCTACAGTATCACCCTCTAATGAAAAGGCCAATATTATGACATAAGCGTAATGTGATTTTATCTCGAGGCACGTCATAATGAGTATTTAGGTGTGCCTTTGCATGGGCAAGGAGCGTTGTCAATCACAGAACTTAAGGCAATAAAATGAGTTCAGATCAAATAGCACCAAGGTTATAGGCAAGGCCACTTTCTCTCCTTGTCCTTCTCGCCTTCATTCCCATTGTGTTAACACCCGAGAACAGATTTTCGGTACTGTAGACGAGATTTTTCCGCCCCCTCCCCATGCTGCGGTCTTCTCTTCAGGCTTTCGTTGCCTTTTTATACGTATTTGGCTCTTTGCCGATATTTAACCCTACCTTTGCTTAAGAGATTGCGTGATGTTTACTATACCAATGTTCTTGATGTCGGGTGAAATAAAAGCGTATAGATTTTCTGAAGTAAGAAATTTGAAAAAAAAATCAAACTTTGCCATGGTATAGTTATTAAGGTCATGACAGGACGGAAAATGCGTGCACTGTAAGTACCTCCCGTTTTCCCATACAAAGCCTTAGAAAAGTTTTCTAAGGCTTTGTATGGGACAACCAGGGTTACTTACAGTGCAAGCATTTTCCGTCCTGTCATGAAAGCAAAAAACCGCCAACGTCACCAAGCGGCTGTCCATGAACTAAGACTTATGACTCAATCAACAAATTTCAGTGACCCAATCGGCCATCACAATTTATATCTGTTACAGTTAATTTCAAAACACTTTCATCGGTTCTTTCAACTTGTTACGAAACAGTAAAAAAATGAGTATGTCAGCGTCTACTTTTCCAGTTATCAGTAGTGAACGGTACCCTAATATTATGATAACTCGCCCAAACAGCAGCACATATATCAGTAGTGAACGGTACCCTAATATTATGATAACTCGTTCAAACAGCAGCACATATATCAGTAGTGAACGGTACCCTAATATTATGATAACTCGCCCAAACAGCAGCACATATATCAGTAGTGAACGGTACCCTAATATTATGATAACTCGCCCAAACAGCAGCACATATATCAGTAGTGAACGGTACCCCAATATTATGATAACTCGCCCAAACAGCAGCACATATATCAGTAGTGAACGGTACCCTAATATTATGATAACTCGCCCAAACAGCAGCACATATATTCCTCAGGCGGTTAACTTCACTATTTAAGAGTCAAGTTATTTTTCTGAGAAGAAACTTGTCAGCAGTATTTATGATTTCAATACAACTGTGCCACACAAAAGGTCATGGAAATTTCCATGTAATACGTATTCACGCATACTTAACAATATCAATCATTGTGAAACAAATTGAACGGGTACATGGAAGTTTCCATCTAATGCCCATTTACGGGTAAAAAAAAAAAATTTTTTTCAAATGCTTTTGGCCAAAATGGGTCCATGGAATTTTCCATGTACACGTAATAATAATAATAATAATAATAATTTTATTTATATAGCGCTAAAATCCACTAATTGTCCAAAGCGCTGTTACCCACCCAACCCACCCCAGGGGAGGACATCCATCACACAGTGATCTCGTGCGTGGGAAATTAACGTCTCCTGCCCCTAACCCTGCAGGAGACGGGACCTCCATTTATTCGTCCCTATCCGAGAAGACTAGAATATCTAACCAATTCTTGATGTTAAAGAAAGGAAGCATATTCTTCTCAGTTAATTTTAAGACCCTGAGTGTTGGTCCGGCCGGTATTGAACTCTCGACCTCCCGCACAGCAGTCCGGCGCTATCCCAATTGAGCTAACCAGGCGGCGGTAGTACTTACTCGCGTATATAACACGGTATGAAACATTCTTAATCAAAACAGATACATAGAAATATCCATGCAACACTATTTACGCGTAAAAAAAAAAAAAAAACAGTTTTAAACGTTCTTGCTTGGCCAAAACGGGTACATAGCATTTCCATGTAATACTCATTTACGTGTACAAACAGTATCAATCATTCAGAACCAATTTAAACAGGCACAAGGAAATTTCCACGTAATACTTTTACGATTTCATTGTGTCGGATAGTGCCTCACCAAAATGATCCATGGAAATTTTAATGTAGCACTTATTCACGTATACAAACAATATCAAACATTATTCTCCAACTACACTTCGTAGAGTACAAATAACGCCATAGACGAGTACAAATATCACGCGGTATTTGTACTGTAGAGTACCGGTTAAACAGGTTTTCTCGCATCTCGAACGGGAAGAATTGAACTGTAGTTACGAAAAAAGAAATGGCGGACAATTTGAATCATATTTCTGACGACGAAGAGTCAGAATGGCTGGCAAATATACATCCAAGTTTATTAGATGAATCGAACGAAGAAAAACAGCTAGATGACCAGGAAATTTCTTCATTTATTGAAGAAAAAAGAAACAGCAACACGGCAACGTGCCAATCCCATTCTGCTTCGCATGCTTCTGTCACGCACTCCCCGTAAATAAATATCCGCGATATTCGCCCGCACTGAAATAACAGTTTGGCGTGTTGGATAATAACTTATTAGACGTTTTGTTGCGTAGTATCGCTGAGTATTTTAACTCGTTATTTGTATTTTGACTCGCCCTACGGGCTCGTCAAAATACGGCACAACTCGTAAAAATACTCAGTGATAGTACAAAACAAAACGTCTAATAAGATATATGTCCTGACCAAAGCGGGTGCGTGGAAATATCCAAGTAATACCCTTTCACACGCAAAAAAATAGTTATTTCAAACTTGCTAGGCCAAAATAGGTGCATGGAATTTTATAAGTAATACTAACTCATTTTCTAAAAATTTAGTGTCCGAAACTCTTTTCCAAAACAGGTTTATGAAAATTTCCATGTAATGTACTTATTCAAATATTCAAAATAGTATCTGATTCATGTCAAAAGCAGGTCCATGGAGATTTCCATGTAATACCCAATCACTCGTATACGAAGTAAAAGTGTCTCAATGGTTTTTACGGGTAATGGTAATGGTTTTTACGGCTAACGGCAAATTTCTTTCTGTTGCGTTCAAATGATGACAAACGGTCAAAATTTGTCAATCTTTTCGCCTAACGGCTAAATTTGTTTACTTTTTAACGGGTAACGGTTAACCTCATCGAAATGACTCTTGATCTGTTCGAAACTTTCACTCAAACAATTTTTTACGGCGAAGGGATCATAAATCTACATTCAGTACAATTGTCTTACTAAAAAATTTCTCTAATCGTCGTTATCTTTGGACCCAGATCCCTCACATGCTGAGCGGCTCAGGGTGACAGCTTCTTTCCTAAAACCAGAAACAGGCTTCTCGTCAGTATATACGAATAATAAGTTCACGTTCCTTTGAAGCGAAGATTTCAGGCAGGAAGTCACTGAAACACATGAAAACAAGGGATAAACTAGTTACTACTTTTTGCAGCTATTGGCATTGGTTAAAGATGTTTTGACTACAGGTTACTAGAATTCAGCAATTTTGTCTCACTTCTTTTAGCAATTTAGTAACTATACTATGGCACAGAAACTAAAGGACTCAATGTCTGTAAAAGGTGCAACTTTAGTACCGCAGTTCAGATACATGAATTTCTTATATTCGTTGTGTTTAGTACATTTTATTTGTATAATTGTGTCTTACCTAGAGTATACGAGTCTCCAAATTCTACTACAATGCCTCTTGGAGGCACAAAAAGCTTTAGGATGTGCTGCATGAGGTCCACCTCCGGCTCATTCTCAGCCACAAACCAATTTGTGGCACTTTTCGATGGTGTGCCAACAATAATGACACAATTTTTTTTGACGACACCAGTCAGTCCAGGGCCAGCTGGTTGCAAGAGATTTAAGCATTCAGAGACTGTATTATGCCACTCTGAGTCCTGTAATTTATCACTAAATCAAGACTTAATACTAAATGGAAATTGGAAATTTTCTTAACTAAATGACAAACTCAAAAAAAATGTTAACTTTAGTAGACATCCTACTTTAGGCCATATACATTGTGTGAGCCTTCCCTCCCGCGGTGCATTTCCCCAGGGTTTGTGTAAGGGATTCATCTCTTTCTCTTACAACAATGATGTATTGAGTCATCTTTAGCCTTGTGTTCAGGCCACATATCTGCCTTAATGTAGCTAGACTTTAATTTTTCCTTACCCCAGTTCTGGAAAGTTGACAAATTTGAAAAAAAGCGGTTAACAATAGCCTCGTTTGCATGTAAGAATATTGTTAAGAAAATTGAAGGGAAAAAAAAAAAAAAAAAAAAAAAAGCGCTGAGCTTACTTTCTTTTTCTGTATAATGATTAGATCAGCACCACCAAAGGGGAGTCCTTCCACTGATAAAGGAGAAACATTGATCCTCAGAAGACATTGTGCAATAAAATTGTCCATTGATGCGCGAAAGTATCTATTGAGTGATCTGAAAGAAACAGGAAAAGAAGCCACATAAGCACAATTTAAAGTGATAACATCGATTGCTTTCCACGCAGAAACATTCTTCTGCATCATTTCTAAGCTGTTGGTAAGGTAATTAACCAAAAATTACATAATTTCATAAATAACTTGCACCTATTTTCGCCTTCTATTAGTTGCAGGAACTATACCGTTGTCTTCTTCTGCCACTTCAGCTTGAAGGGCTCTTTCGACGAGTGCAGTGAATTCGGCACTTGCCTTCCCCTTTTTGACAGAATTCCCCAACAGCTCAGGCAGCTGCTCAGTGTCCAGTCCCGTCCGAGACTTGAACTTTGAGGCAATAATGTTGGACTGTTGTACCGCTCCGAAAAGCAACTTTTTGGCCTGAGAGACGCGTCTTGTCTGGTCCTTTATTTTATGTTAAGGCGTAGAAGGCTGGCTCCTCGAATCCGCTAAGCAGGTGTATGAACTCAAGCGACTACTACAAAAGAGGGCAGTGTTAGATGCTTTTTTTTCATTTATTCCTTATCAAAATGAGTTAATTAGTTTACCTTTGAATTAATAAGTGAACTGCGGTAATTTCTCCATTCAGTTGTCTTCTGTCCATTGAACTCATCTCTTAAAATCGAATGGTACAGTTTAATCTTACAAAAATATGACATAAAATATTCTGTATACTAGCTATATCACTAATACTGGTTTTATTACAAATTAAGGGACTAAATTTTTATTTAGCGAGTGGGCTCAAGAAAACAATTTTATCATATTAAAATGGGACGACAACGTTAAAAAAATTATACCCAAGAAATATTAGGAAGACAAAAAGTAACTTTCCCTCTGCTTGTGTATTTAGACCGCACAATAGGACTAGAACATACAAGAAATGAGACAAATTTCTAGAAAGAGTAGAACTTAGTACCTTTTCTTGGCAAGTCATTTCATGATGGAAGCGGTCCATCCGGTTGTGCTTGAACGCAAGTTTCAGCAAGTCTTTTTTCGGCATTTCTATAAGCTAATCCATAATTTCGTGATCAGGACTTGGAAGTGTTACAAAAGAGCGTGACGGAAAAATATTAATGTTGAGTTGCTTCGTATTTCAGAGCAAAATCTCATGTGTGGAGATAAAGCTCTGGCTTAACTAACTTGTAAACAAAATTACCTCCGTGTACTTATACTTGATATTCTCCGGATCTTCTGTTAGCATAGCCTACATGGCCGCTCTTCGGTGGTTGCCACTAATCACCTTTAACTCCTATGAACCAAGCTTGTCCTCTTTGAATTCTTTTGGCACCGAAACGCCTTTGATTATCGCCAACAATTGCTTTTGACCAAAAGAGACCTCGTTATCCTTAAATTCGGTCACAAGGGATTTCCCGAACACTGCAACGAGATCCCGAAGTGTGTAATTTTTTCTTCGGGCTTATAAGCTCGATACGAAAACTTCTCGAGGCCCTGCACAGAAATTAACTTCTTCAGGAACCAATATACACAAATATTCAAGAAGGAACAGTTTCGAATTCCCACTAAAGGAGAACTTTAATATAATCATTCACACAAAGATATGGCGTAGCGTTGCTGTGACGAATCCACTACTGGCTCATCTCCACTTTCGCTTGAAGATGCAGATGTAGATGACACTGGCGCTCACGTTTACCTTTGTCGACGTAGACGCCGTAATCGACAAGGTCTCAGCACTAATAGAAAATGGTTCACTTGGTTGTACCGAAATAGTGTTTGACTCATTCTCACCTCGCCGTTTTTTGGCTTGATTTTCCTCGCAGCCACTGGTAGAGGAACTATTTGCAGGTCGTTTCCCAGAACTTGACGCGAGGAAGAATTCTGCTTCTAGTAATTTTTTGACTTGTTCTTGAAATCTTGAAATGTCAGAAACTGAATTTCTCGGTACAACCGTTTATTGAGGTCGTCGGAGGGATTTAAGAACGAAACGTGCTGGAGAAGACTTTTTTCTGAGCTGTATTTTACCTAAGAAACAATGAATGCCGTGTGAAATATCATAAAACCATTTTATCGTATCTTTTAGGAAATACGTTGGTGTGAAAAGTAAATTCGATTGAAAATGCGGCATCGCCGGCTTTCTTGCCGGGAATTTTTGAAAATTGTCGCAGATTGTTTGCTATTAATTGTGCTCGCATTGCGAAACCCTTTAAATTTGTGTGAGAAATTTTTTGTAAGCTACAAAAACTAAACTTAAATGATTTTCTTTGATTACGGTATGTAGGTAGTAAAAAATTTAGAGTGAATGGTTAGAGTAAGCTAAACGCCTAAAGGAGATAAATCCATTGTCATAGGCAGGCCAAGTTTATTCAGTGCGGACCTTTCTGGAAGCCAAATCAAATGCAGCTAATCTAGAACACGAGAACATTTTTTCCTCAATCTTATTTTTCTGGTTGCACGATAGAAAATGATTTTGATCTCATACAAACTCAAAATGATCTTTCTTAGAGCAAATTCTCTTTTCTTCTAACTGAAACTTAATTTTCAGAATTCTCGAAACGAAACGTACCTTGAGCTTCCTTAGATCTTCACTGGCGGGCTTCATGTGAACAACGGACCCAGGATCAGTGCCATCCTGCGTTAGAATGGGTGATTTATTTCGATGATGCAGCGTGCGTACCTCTCCGTTTTCTGCTTTCGCGAAGTACCACTCTCTGCCGGAATGGTGTCCCTTTTCCCTTTTTCCTTCTTTCGAGTAAGCTAAGGAGGACCCTCTACCACGCGTTGTTGCAATATCTTTTCACTAACTGAATTTGTTGAGCCTGACTTGTCAAATAGCTGACCGGCATAAACCCTGAAGATTGCGCGACGACCATTTTGAACCGAGGTAATTTAACCCGTATCGTTTGTTTATTGGTTAATATGCACACCCCATGTACGAAATTCTTTGTATGCCTGATGACGTTTAAAATTTTGAAATTTTCGATAGCTGCACCACGCTGTCAAGAAAATCGTTAGTTTTTTTTCAAACTGAAATAGGAATACATGAACGGCTATGGATTTGGATTAGTCTAATTTGGTTGCAGAAGAGCCTCTGTCACTCTCGATTCTTTCAAGTTTTACCGAGGAGCCTTTGGTAGAAACATCAGTTACTGAAGAGAGCTTTGCGAGCGGAGCCACGAGAATAGAAGAGTCAGCCGTGGAGGTATTTCAACCTCTCTTAGCAAGCACGCCTGCTAAACGGAAAAGGGAAGCCTCGATCGAGTACGAATAGCTAGACTTTTCAAGAGCTGAAACATCTCTCTCGCTTAAGCACAGAGCTTCCAAAGGGCAAGAAGTAGAAACTTCTAGCGCTGCAGATTGTGAAGACGATGACAATATGGTCCTTTTTAAAAATGAAAGCTTCAGCGGTAGCAAGGCGCAAAGCGGCAACCTTAAAGGTAACATTTCTAATCAGCTCTTCCCTAACTTCAAAAACATAACGCTTTTCTTTGTTTGAGGATAATAATTCTCACTTCAGAAACACTGTAGTTCATCTTGGCTGAAAAGAAGAGGAATTCTTTGATGTTTTTAAAGTCACAGATCTCGTTGTGAATAGCCGGAAAACTGCTTGCCAGCTTGTACCATCTGGACAATTCAATATCTATTCACGCGACCAAATAGCAATAGACCTTTTTACAGTTCCAGGCGCCATATTGGATTTGTAACCGCGCAAACATGATAGCGAGGCTAGTGTTGACCCGGTGGTCCTTCCAAACAGCTTATCTGCTGACATTTCGCGTTCTAATGCACTCTTAATGCAAGTTCTTCCTTTAAAATGGTTCTTAAATATAACGATGTAGAAATTTCGTCTTTAGATGACAACCAGAAACTCAAAGCAAAAGATCTTAGAATCGACGGGCGGACTTGGTGTTAAAAGTTTATGCTTTGCTGATGCGACACGTCCTTCCATCGAGTAGTGGAGAAAACCGAGAACTTCTTACAGATGTCCAGGACCGAGAAAAAAACCAGAGCGAGTTTAAATAGGAGGCAACTATGGCAAGGATTTCAGCCCTTGGATGGCTGAGCGATCTCCGTAATCTACCCGAGTTGTTTAGCTTTACGATTACCTCGTTGTTTCCACACGAAAGTCACACGGATGTCTTCTTTTTTGAAATGTTCCAAGCGCAAAAAAGTTGATTTTGCGACGAAGAATCCGTCGTTTCCATGCTGGCGCTTCATGAGACTGCACCAGACCTGTTTCGCCCCTGGACGTCTTCTGGAAACGAAAAGAAATGGAGGCCTGATGGATTACCTTTAGCGTCATAATAGCTATTAGCACAATTAAATGCGGCACAGTGTCTTCCTCTTCTTTTCGAAGAAAAAGACAGAGTATCCTGGGTAGGGAAAGTGTCGTTCATTGTAGAAATATGTTGATGAAAACAAAAGAGCGCTGCCACGTTTCACTGTAATCTTTCTAAGACTAGTAACGCCACTCAACACTAGCCTCGCTATCATATTTGCACGGTTACAAATCCAATATGACGCCTGGAACTGTGAGAAGGACTATTAAGAGCTCCTCCAAGTATTTTTCCTCCAGTGTTTTATATGATGCTAAAATCGTGGACGTCGCTGGAAAAAAACAATATATCAGTGTATTCCAAAAGTGAATTTTTCCGACCTATCAAAAGTGAAAAACGAGAAAGGAATGAACAGACCTCAAAAACCCAACGCCGGAAACGCGCAGAACTAAAACCTCATTTTATCAAATCAGTCCAGGAGGTTTTGCCCCATTTTGAAAGAATTTCACAAGTTTCCGACTTTAGGCGTAGAGGAAGACCGGGAATCCAAGTGGGCTTTGGGCGGCACACACAAAGGAAGTAAAAAGGCTTATTTTGAATATTTCCAAGAGCACGTATTAGATGATGAGCTGGATTTGCACTGTGAAGGGGAGTGTCATTAATCCTTAATACAGCAACCAGGATACTGGAACAATCTTGACGCCCTAATCTATAAATTACGTTCTATTGGGAAATTAGAGAATCAATAAAAAAAGACAATTTTCCTTTCGATATATTTTGATAAATTTTTTGATGTAAACAAGAATTATAACATGAAGAGCCGAGTTTACGTAATTTTTCTTATTTATGTATTTATTTGAAGCCTCTGCTACGTGCGGAGAAAGTGGTAGGAATGCCTCACCTGAATGATATATTGGAATTCAAGTTCTGATTTTAAAATATCTGACCAACATAGAAATTGTCTGAAATTTAGAAAGTTCATCATGCCTTCTTAGTGTCATCTTCACCAAATTATGCATGTGGTAATAATAAAAAAGGAAAAGTTGATATTTCTAACCCAGTGAACAACGAGACACGTTTCTGCTGTTGAGAAAGTTCGCAAAGTGACAAAACCTGGTGGCTGCGATCCCGCGAATTTTCATGCTGCTTCTTTGAAAGAAGCCTAGGCTCTTAAAGCCAAAGTGATGATTGTGGTAATTAGATAACGAAGTATCACGAGCTCCCGCAATGACATCGTCACGCATTCCTAGTGTCGTTTATTGGACAGACTGGGTTCGAAATAGCCGTTACAGAGTGGACGTAAACACCAAAACGGCCAACAGCGTAACGACTTGAAAACAAAAAAAAAAACAAAAAAAAAAACAATCAGCCAATATCATTTCGTTGTTGGCTATGCCATACAGAGCAAAAGGAATGGGTAAGAGTAAACGTTTTGGTCGGTTTTGGTAAAGAGAGGAAAAGAGGCTGCTTCGGTGATTTGTATCCGCTGTTCGCTTTTTTTTTTGTTTACGACAGTCAGTGACTGCAAAATTTAGGCACGAAGGCGTTTATTTAGCCTGATTCTCAGACGATCCAAGGGCACGCGCTCGATTTTGACGGATATTTGAGCCAACGGATTCAGACCGTCGAGATTTGGGCTAATATCGACACGTAAATTACGAGATATTCATCAATTCTGTGGGTTTCTTAATATTTGTAGCAACAAAATCTGGATGATATGCTGAGAAATGCCTAGAAGCCATGGATCTTGCAGAGATGTGCATGATACGTACGAATCTTCAGAGCAATAACTCACTGCACAAAAGGCAAATTGTGCTTGATTGGCTATGGATGCACGCCAAACCAAATGGAAGGTAGAGTGCATTTTATGTTGTCCTTTAGTTGCACCAATTAATCTATAATTATTTGTGACAATTTACGGCGCTATGAGGTGGGGATTGCAGTGATCATGATCAAAAAGTTCCTTCAAATACAATATTTGTCTTTACAGGTAAAACTAAATTTCTTAATGGTTGGACACAATCTTGAAGCTGTTGACCAGATGTTTAACAAGTAAGAATCAGAGTTTTATTTTCATTGCATTAAGTTGAGAGGAAAACTCTCTTTGAGAATAGTTACATTGCAGAACCATCTTGCTAATGCTACCAAATACTTGGTGAAAGTTTCACTTCCGGGATGATACTGTTGCCAGCTTCAAAGTTCTAGTTTTACACACATGTTGTTGTTAATTGATAGTAATTTTAATATTGTCTTACAGGCTCGCTGAATTTCTGGTAAAGAAGAACACAACAACCTTCAAAGGTAGTGTTAGGAGGACTGCAATAAGGGAACTTGTAGCTTGGAAAATGAATGTTATGTTATGAATTTATCTTTTAAAATTTAACCACCTGCCATTTGACATTGATACTACATGTAAGCTGGTGGTATCCAATTAACAAACAAAATGAAGAAAAAAATATCGGTAGAAGAGTAGATTTGCATAAATATTGAGATGGTCATGTAGTTATATTTTAAGCCTTCAACTGATTGATGTTTATCTTCTCCTGACAATATGGATGGATACAATATCTCGAAATGTTTTCTCTTCTTAATTTGTAGAGCTTTTGACCTCCTTTAAGAGTTGTTACACCCCAACTCAAAGGGCTGTAGAGGCTGAGCATGATTTTGGTGTTAAGGAGTTGATCTCGCCGTTTTCAAATGCGCTCCGCAACATCTCAATTCCTCGTGCTTTTAAATCTACCAAAGCTCCTTCAGGAAAAGTCGTTAGTACAAGAGATGGGGAAGTGACAAAAAGGAAAACTGGAAACCCATTAACTCGGATCCAGAACAGTGGTCAACTGTAGTGAAAGTAATTGGAAATATCTGTTATATAATGAAGAATAGTTAAAAACAGAAAATCCCAACGATACTTTCCGTTAATGATAATGTTCTGTTCATACACTGAGGATATTACCTGTTTTCCTCAGTTGTAGTTTGAAGATCTTACATTTTTACTTAGCAGTATTCAAGACCAATAATAATAATAATAATAATAATAATAATGATAATGATAATAATAATAATAATAATAATAATAATAATAATAATAATAATAATAACAAGCTCTTGCCAACGCGAGTATACATGAGTCAGAAGAC